>NC_079147.1:67161861-67248175 GCF_945859685.1 Eupeodes corollae
TTTTTGTCAACGAATGAATAGAAGATATTGAATATCCTTGCACAAAAAGACAAAATTGAATGCCAATGAATCTTAAGTTCAATTTCAGCACCTGTAATCCCTGAGAGTTGAGATACGACTATACGGAAAGTCGAAATATATCTGAAACTTGGAAGAGCTTTCTTTTTATATATCGATATGCAAGTTAGGGTACCCTTACCCACCTATAAAATACTCTCACCTATACAATACGTACACCACCGCCTTACAGGAGGAAAGGAAAGAGTTTCGCATTGTATAATAGAGAATAAATTCTATGAACAAAGGACGATATCGAGATGCCAAACGAAATTGCAATGAAATCCAATTACAGTTAAGATATTCAAATGCCATCTATACCCATCTGCATATATTTATATACATACGAGTACAAACATACATTCATTCAGATTATGAACAAAAAGATGGTTTCACTTTCACAGTCACGAATAATGCCGCACACATTGGTTTGGGGTTTTGGATTTAGGTTTGGCTTTTATAACTTAAATATTCCTTATGGATACCAAGGGAAACCAGGATAGAGTTTGTGTCCTGTATAGAAGTCTGTTTGAAAGTTGTTTTGTTGTTTTTTATATTTTCTATTTTTGTTGGTTCGTTTGCAGCAGAAACAAGAAATGCATTGAAAGTGTTTTCCACAGATATTGAAGTCAAATCGGTTATTGCCATCTTTATGTGCAATTGAATGGAACTATTCTCAGGGGCGATGATGGTGAATATTGTTTGGTGCAATACAAATGAATCGAACTAAGTTTATAAACTTTTAAATTTTCACACAAAGGTGAGATAATTTATATAACTTCTATAAAACTTGCATATTCTAAGAGGTAATTAAAGTTAATGTCATTTACAGATTCTTTTGTTTCGTATCTTTGTATTTTATGACAAATAGTGATTCCGAATGTTATGAGTGGATAGGAAGATATTCGAAGGATCCTTAACAATGGAAGAATTCTTTTTCATCTTTGATGCTTGAATAATGTTTTAGAATTCTCAAAAATTCAATTCAATTCAATTCAATTCAATTCAATTCAATTCAATTCAATTCAATTCAATTCAATTCAATTCAATTCAATTCAATTCAATTCAATTCAATTCAATTCAATTCAATTCAATTCAATTCAATTCAATTCAATTCAATTCAATTCAATTCAATTCAATTCAATTCAATTCAATTCAATAACTTACCATTACTAATGAGAAACATACGAAGCGAGAAAACAGAAATTAAAAATAAATAAACATACAAAAAATACACTCACATTATCCTCAACTATTGCACTTTTTTTAAGTTAGATAAATTCTGAAGCACCCACTTATGTCGAGAGCTTGAAATGTCACACCATTAATTTTATTAATTACTCTAACTTATATCTAAATGACACCCCCTTCACTATAGCGATTGTATATCAAATAACACAAAACCAAAAACACTTGCCTATGTGCATAAAGTATTAAGGACGAGTACACACTTCTTATGAGTAGGTACATATATACATACATAGTAGATAGAATACATAGTTGTAAATGTACATAATGTAGATAGGTTTTGTAAAATTGTTTTCTTTTGTCCTTGATATGCAAATGGAATCAAAACGCACATCCGGTTTACGTTTATGTAAATATTGCAGCTTTATCCTTGCTTAGTTCCTTGGAATGCAGCATCACTATTTTCATTATATTTTGCAGTGCATCTGTGTCTGTTTTTGTATCTGTATTATGTTTGCCTTTGTATGTATGAGTATAGTGAAGAAAACCAAATGACCTCAAAAAACGCAGACACATGAGGATAACAAATCATCCTGCTTTGGGGGATAGAATTGAAATATTTAAGTGAAAGGGTTTCGCCGAACATCTTCAAACTCATTTATAACTCTGCGTCACGTCCGTCGTCATCGTCGTCGTCGTCGTCGTCGTCTGTTATATCCGTTGCTGCCGTTGATGGTGGCGTTGCCGCATTAGTGGTGACAATTTACCGAAATAAATGGAAATGAAACTCGACGACGAGTGCCAACAAGAATACCTACCTACCTATCCTTTAAACCTACCTCTAGAGCTTGAGTGTCGTTTAATTTAATTTGTATAGTGTTACAGTTACAGTGCGCGAAAGGATCTCGTTCTCGACACCATCGTCCTCATATCCACTCAACCCCCTGTTCTCTCTCTCTCTATAGTCTATGGGCACATATCCTTGCTTTGTGTGATTGTTTGCGCGCCAGGATCTAGGATATATGTGTCGTGGGTATCTTGCGTGTGATGAGTATTGAATTTCACAATATAACTGATTAAAAAACTTTTTCGAGGAAATTGTGGTGACGGATATGGGTGGTTTTTTCTATGTACGTATACGAGAGTAAGTGCGAACGCGCAAAGGGAAAAGGAACTTTATACCCTATAAGATCGAAGATGCACAAACATTAGAGGAGATAAAAGACATCAGACATGCTGTGGATTGAACAACATACCTCAACAAGGGGAAACCTCAATAAATTATGTAAGCACAAAGGGGCCAGATACCGCTCCCCAATACCCAATTTCAAGTCTATAATATTCTCTAGGGAAGGTAAAAATATACTATGTAGTAGCATCAATATAGCAACCAAGCCAGACGTATTCAATTGGGTATCATTTTCAGCAACAAAAGAATGCAATCAATTTGCTTGCGCAATAAATTGTTAACGCAACGTTCCTAAAACAACTTGGAAAAGAATACTTAAATATAAAAGAATATTTGAGAAGATTCAACCTTTTTTAAAACCTCTTATAAAATTTTTTGCTGTCTTTATGTAAGGTAAACAATGTGCACATAGGTATCGAGATACAAGTTCCATGGAACAAAAATGGAAGCAGAAAAGGGAATTGCTACTTTTATCCAGCTACGTAAAAGATTGTTAGAAATTGTTCTAGATATCAAGCTTAGTAATGGATGATTTTTGGTTGTTAAGTGTCATAAGTCAAATCAAAAATACATCCATTTATAGCGATGGATAAAGAAGATACAATTTGATGATTAAATTTTCCAAAAATTGTACCAGGTGTTTAAAACTTTATTCTTCTTTTTATAGGGTAATTTTTTAAAATCTATAAGTTATAAAAAAATACATAAAATCTTTATTCGAATTGATAGTACAGTCCATCTTATTTAATGTTCGGAAATTATTTCATGTAAATGTTTACCTTGACTGCGCCTAAAATGTTCCTTCCGCTTAGTCTAATGTTGGCATACTCTTTCCAACATTTCACCCGGTATCTCACGAATAAATGCTTTACTGTTGTCTATCAATCTCTGTATAGACATGACCTTTGACATACTTACTTATTTAAGGTGGCGCTACAGTCTGGGGTGGACCTGGGCCTTAACCAACATGCGTCTATAGCCAGCAAGGTCCCTAGCTAGATGTCTCAAGTTTCGCACGCCAAGTTGGTTGAGGTCTTCATCCATCTGCGTGCGCCACCTGACTCACGGTCTTCCTCTACTGCGCCGCCCCTCGGGATTGGATTCGAAGACCTTTTGGACTGGAGCTTTGATGTCCATTGGTCATGTAGAGCTCTACATGACCCAGCCATCTAAGCCGTTGAACTTTTGTTCTGCTTACTAGGTAAGTGTCGCTGTGCATCCCGTACTGTTCGTCGTTATATCTTCGCCTCCATTTTCCATCTATGCGTACGGGACCAAAAATCACCAAAAGAATTTTTCTTTCGAAGCATCCTAAGATATTCTCATCTTTCTTTGACAGGGTCCATCATCGTATCCGAGTAGTTGGATGGACCTTTAGAAGGACTGGGCCTCTAAATTTGACGGTTGAGTTTTGCACAATTCTTTCCAGAATGATATTTTACAAGTCGCATGACAGCCTAGTCTAAAACCTTTTTTGACATCAAATGCATCGGTAAGATCTTTTCCGACCTTGATAGAGCAGCGTGCATTTTCCATCGTCATTCTGCACATACGGATAAGTTTGACAGGATGCCAAAATTAGACATTGCTCGGTAGAGCTCTTCCCTATAGATGCTGTCATACGGGGCTTTAAAATCGATAAAGAGATTGAGGGTATCGATTTGAAGTTCCTGGGTTTTTTCTTAGATCTGCCGTAGTGTGATTTTGCTCGATAGTGGACTTTCAAGGTCTGAAGCAACACTGATATGGACCAATCAGATTGTTGACGAATGGCTTCAGACGTTACATAATACGACAGAGAGCATCGTATACGCATTGTTTAGGAGACTGATGCCCCTGTAGTTGGCGCAGTTAAGAGGGTCTCCTTTCTTATGTATCGGGCACACTAGCTGAGATTCCACTCATCGGGCATGCTTTCTTCCGACCATATTTTGCAGATGAGTAGGTGCATGGTCCGTACCAAGTCATCGCCTGCTGCTTTGAATAGTTCGACAGCGTTTGACTTAAGTTTAGATATAGCTATCTTCACTTCATCAAGGTCGGGTAGGCGGAATTGTTGATCTGCGTCGCCGAGGTTGAGTGGTTCTATCTCCCTTACAGCGGAATTCGGTTCGTCATCGCCGTTATATAATTTGGAGAAGTGATCTTTCCATATTCTCAGCATCGACTGCGGTTCTACTACGATGTTACCCTGATCGTCTTTACGGGCTTCGGTTCGTGGCTGGTACCCTTGGGAGGTTTTTTTAACCTTTTTTTTTGTGCAGCGCCGTTTTGTATGCCTCTTTTTTCGCTGCGTGCGCTTGCCGGCGTTCGTCGTCAAACCAGGGGTTTCGCTGGTGTGCCCATGTGAAACCTAACACTTCAGAGGCTGCAAGGCAATGTTGCCAATGGTTTTTCAATGCTTAATGCAGGCAGCTTAGGACTCCTTAAGTGGTTATTAGAGACTCCATCGGAAAAGGACATGGCAGTCTCTTGCGATTGTAGCCGTCTTACTTCAAATCTTCTCACAGTACTTCCTTGTTTTGCCTTATATCGGGATATCCGTAGACGTACCTTGGCTACAAATAAGTAGTGGTAAGAGTCAATGTTGGCCTCTCGGAATGTTCGGGTATCTTGTATACTGGAGAAGTGTCGTGCGTCGGTCGCAATGTGGTCAATCTGGTTGACGGTTGATTGATCAGGAGATTTCCATGTCCCCTTGTGGATATTAAGATGCGTGAACTGCGTACTAGCTACCAGAACGTCTCGCCCCGCAGCGAAATCGACCAGCCTGAATCCGTTGTCGGAGGTGGTGTCGTGCAGGCTGTATCTCCCGATTATGACAGCAAAGATGTCTTCTCTTCCTAGTTTGGCATTAAAATCTCCTAAGACAATTTTAATGTCATAGCCAGGGCAGTGCTCATTTGTCTTGTCTAAGAGCTCGAAGAATATGTCTTTGGTGTCTTCACCTTACTCCTCTGTTGGGGCATGCGCGCATATTAGTCTTATGTTGGCGAATTTAGATGATGATGCGCTCGCTCACACTGTTGAAACTCAAGACTTTGTGCCTGAGTCTAGTTCCAACAACAAATCCACACAGAAATAGACGCTGTCTTTGTTCTCGGTAGCAGTCACCGTAGTATATACCGCAGACTTTTAGTTAGCGGTTGTTCGGTCAATCCCATCGCACTTCTTGGATGGCGGTAATATCTGCTTTGCAGTAGTTGAGGCATTCCGCTAGTTGTTCGACTGCACGTGGTCTGTTAATTGACCTAACATTCCACGTGCATATCCAAAGTTCGTTGTCCTTAATTTGTTTGCGTAGGTTGTCAACAGTAAATCCGTCCGTATCCGAGGCTTGTTGGTGCTTCGCAACTATTAAGCTTTTACGTAGCAAGGAAGTCACCCCGACTGCACAACCCCCAACCTGGAGTGCCAGATCCTAAGTATAACTCCATGGATGGGGAGCCGGATAAAACCGCTCCTTATAGGCCTGGCCTCTGAATAAGTCGAAGAAGCCCTATAAGGTGCTCACTAAGTAGTTTAACCTTACTGGAACTGTAGACGCCACCTTCGATTCCATCTCGAGAATTTCTCCGCTGCCGTCTGGATAAAGAGAGGTGCTTTAGTGGAAACACCTGTCCCACCCTCTTTTGTTTGCTGCCCCCAACAACTTTCCACTGTGGTTGGAACCCAATATCCAGTGGAGGCACTAGGCACCTGATATTCACCACGGGGAGGTGAGAGTACTAGTTGATAGACAGAGGTGGGTTTTGAGAAAAACCTGTGGACGCTTGTGTCCTCTTGAATGCACATGTCTACCATTTGAACATCTTTTACACTACACGCCAAATATATTTCAATAACAAAAAATAAAGGTGTTTTTGCGAAACCAAAAGGCATTTAATTTTTTGAAAATAAACTTATTATTCAGGTATATAATTAAATATTAAAGTAAAGGCTTTTTTTAAACAAACTTTTTGGAGACTACAGCAAAATCTTGGAACTCAATAATTCTTTTATTTGATTTAATAGGAAGGGGTTTACTAAAGTTCGCAAATATTTGTTCTGATGGTGTTTAAATTAGAATTTTAAGTTTTAAGTTTTGTCTTTAACCAATTTTAAAATTCAAAACTTAGGTTTATACAAAAATCAATCCCTTCCAACTTTCGATAGCTTTCATAGGTATAAAACAATTTTGTATTTTTTATAACACTTAAACTAAATTACCTTTAATATAAAAATTCAGTTTATGTTAAGTTTTCGTCCTTGCCCTAAAAACTTTAAAAAGTAAAGTAGGAACTATGATCTCAATAATGTTAAATAGATTTTCTAAAGGAACATACAAAAATCTTCTTAAGTTCTTTTATATTTATATTGTTTTTTTTTTTGTTGATATAAAAATGCAAAATAAAATTCATTTAGCATCCTGCTGCAATGCACTTGAATTCACTTTTTCTCCTCCTGCCATCAACCTTTTCAACAATATTTCCAAGAGTAACGTCCTTTTCATATTATAGACTTGAATAGTTCATATTTCCGATAAAAGTTCTTTTTATATTGCTTATATTTTTATATATTTGTTGTTACTGGTATAAAGTGTAGTACATTTTTAGATATATGTATGAATGTACTGTTGTTAGTTAGGAATTCATTTTTTTTAAAGTATATTTCAAAAGAAATGCTCTTTTCCGAATCACTGAAGTAAAAATTGAAGCTGAAGGAATAGGTATGTGTATGAAGTACTTACTATACACAACTTTAAGCTTTCGTTTCTTTTTATTGCAGTGAAATTCATTTTACTTATTTTCATTTTTGCATACCTACTTTTCATGACTCTTCTATTCGAGAAGCATGCACTAAGCCGTTTTTCTAGAGAATCTATAGAATATTATTATGATGCAAAAAGAGCACACTTTTAAGGACAATATCCTTTAAAATCTTAGATTGAATGATTTAGAACAATGAGGAATTTATTTTCTATATAAAAATTAATCAGAACTAACAATTGCAATAATGTTAGTAAAAGTTGCTTTTCCCAAGACTTTCTTATCAACCTAAGATAGAAATAAAATATGTATAATAACACTTATCGTACAAAAATATGCACGTGTCGTAACTATTTTTGGAGTAACTACTTGGAAATCACTATTTTCGACCAATTGTGATGTGGTGGCACAGTGTGAGCACTAGGAAGAGGAGAGGAGGGTTATAAAGGAGTCATGTCATGTCGTGCCGTGATGCGGATATGGTAGTACGCGTAGTACGGCTAAAGCGCGATTCTCTGTATTTGACAGTACAGCCGAAGTTGGGCTCGAGGGTATACTGATAAGCATTCCTAGAAGCGTGAGTATTACGGTTGAACTGTTTATGAGAAGGAATGCAACTTGCTATTTCACTAGAGCATAAGCTGTTAAAATAACGGTAAAAAAGGGTCAGACAAGAGACCTTACGACGATGTAAAATCGAAGTTAATGAACTTTTGATAATGTTATCATCTATCAATTTAAATAGTATCCCCATTGAACAAAGCTGTCGTAATTTAATGAGCTCGTCATATTTTGTCGTTGCAGCTCCACATCTGAAGAAGATGGATGTGAGTTTGAATACGAACATGAAAAGCTAAGAGTACTATCGTCAGCGAAACAGTGTATTGGATTAGATGTTGCAGACAGGAGATCATTAATAAAAATGAGAAAGAGTGTTGAAGATAAAACAGAACCTTGGGGCACACCAGAATTTATTTTATGGTTTTCAGACTTGAATCCAACCAATACAACTTCTATTGAATGATTGGAAAGGTAATTACTAATCCACTGAAGGGAAGGTAAGTTTCGATAAGAGAACCTAATCCCAAACCCTATCAGATGCTTTTGAAATATCAAGTGCAATAATCTTACTTTCTCCAAAACGATGTAAAGATTTGCTCCACTATTCGATAAGATGGACCATGAGATCACCTGTGGAACTATTGCTACGAAAGCCGTTTTTGGCGATCATTAAGAAGCTTTCGATCTTCAAGATATTTCTTGAGTTGATAACTGATCAGCGTTTCCATGACCTTGGAAAGAAGGGACGCAAGTTCAATCGGTCGGTAGTTAGAGTGTGAGGAAGGTTCGCCTTTTTTTAGGAATAGGCTAGACAAATCCAGTTTTCCATCCTCCCGAAAGCCCAAGCTTACGCAGTGGTTTTGACAGCGTAGAAGAACACCTCTTCAGAACAATAGTGCAGATACCATCCGGACCAACCAATTTATATGTGTTTAGATCTTTAAAAACTCTTGCCACAGTACGAGTGCGAAAAAGATTGGTCATTTAGAATAACTTACTTGCTCAAGTACAGGCGGAGTCATAACACTCACTGGCAGCTTAGAATTGGCGGTGAACTGCCTAGAAAAGAGATAAGCTTTCTCTAAAGAGCTAACAAAAGGAGTGTAATTGACAAATTGATGATGAAGAAGAATTCCTCATGTTTTTAACAAATAACCAAACATTTTTACTGCCATTGGGACATTGCAGTCATTTTTGGTCATGCAAAAATTTAGTCTGTCGAATAAAGGCGTTGCAGCCCTTCCTGGCTTGTTTGAACTTTTTTTGGTTTTCCTCAGTACGGTTGGCTTTAAAGCAACGGAAACTTACCTTTTTGACCCTACTTACCTCTTTACAGCTCGTGTTAAACCATGCGTTTTCCTTAGGTCTGATGCTTTTAACCCTATTCGGGATAAAAGTTCTCATTCCCAGGAGAATCAAACTTGTGATCATATCAGCGCTGGCGTCAGCGTCACTATCGAGGAAGCAAAGTAACCAGTTAAAGATCCTTAAGTAATTATTGAGACCGTCCCAGTTGGCTTTCTCGTGTTTTTAAACGGTTCCTTCAGGAGCTCTTTCTTTAACTGAGCAGTTTTGACACGAGAAATTTGCGGATATAACACAATTTGGAGCATTATGGTCACGTGATAACTGACTCTTGTTTCCTACTATTGAAGAATACGATTTTTAGAATATGTGGTTTTAACAAGACGGTGCAAGAGACATTTCCTGGCCGCGTAATTTCTTGTCGTGGCAATATCAATTGGTCAACAAAATTATATGATTTAACGACGCTATGCATTTTCTTGTGGGGCTCCGTGAAAAACCTTGTCGAGATAAAAAACTGTGTTAATGCAGAAAAATCTTTAACTCTTAGCAGTTGGCACTTAAAAACCAACATTCGTCAAGTGATGACTGAGATAATGCAATATTAGTATCAACAAGTGGTAGACAATTACCTCAAAAAAATCGATTCTTGCAACAGTCCGCGTGGTGGTTATTTAATTGATGTATTATTTCAGTTATTAGGTCAACCTTTAAACTTTATAACAAAAAAGAAATATCATGAACAAAAATAATTAACATGTCTTTAACTTACGTTTACTTTTAAAACCGCAATATGAATAACCCTGTATAATCGTATACTTTGATCGCTGCGTAGCCAAAGCAACAAACTGTGGAAATATTCCTATGCCCTTTATATCCAACTGACTACTCTTAGTACCTTGGTCCTCTACTAATATAATTTACTTCCAGCTCAAGTTAACCTTGTTATCGATCCTAAATCCTTCTTTAAGTTCGTTGATCAGTAAAAAAAGTCAGGTGAGATGGTTAGTCATCATTTTTGTCAGACTTATTTCGAGTATTAACCGAATTTTCCGATGGGTCCTTTATTCTTCCTGTCATTTTCCCAAGAAAATATTCGTTTTCTCTTTCCAACTTCTCTATTATTTAAATAGATTCATTCAATCATTCATTTATTCTTATTTAAAAGTAACATTTCTTAAATTATGGAAACTATCATTTTTAAGTCCAATTCACAAGAAAAAACTGAAAGGGGTGTTCATAAACTATCGACCAATTTTGATACAACCGTATAATTCCTATTCTAGCCAGTTTTAATGTTGCCCGTATACTGATGATATAATTTTTTTTTTAAATCATTGCAACACATGAAGACATTATCTCTCCTACAAAACAGTTGACAGTTTCTAAACCTTTTGTACCAAAAATTGCTAAGAGATCAACATTACCAAATGCCAAACAATGACTTTTTCCCGTGAGCGCATTAATACAGCTCACCCTCATTAATATGTTCATAATCTTGATCTTTTATGGAACCTCGAACCGAAATTTCTGCTTCATATTGACAAAATAAGAATTAAGGCAAAATCTACATTAAACAATAAATAAATAAGAATGCGAAACATTCACTTGATAAATGCCCTAGTAACTCGCTTTGTTGGATTAGAAACAACCCTTCGGTTCAAATCTGATATCCACAAAATAAACGCTCGTATTTCCAAGGACTCCTTTTTGTCTCCGACGCTCTTTCTTATTTTTATAAATGATCTTTTGCCTGAAACTTCTAACCCACTTAATTGCGCTGATGACAGTACTCTCAGCTTTTCATATTCGTTTTTGGATTCTCATCCTTATTCTTCGGATGAAGACTGCGGAATGCAGCGTATGATAAGCTCATTAAATTCTGATCTTGACAGCATTGTTCATAACCCTCCCCAAATGCCACTATCCTTGTGTGATACTTGCATAGAGGAGACTAAACAACTATCAGTCCTAGGTATGTGCATCACAAACCACTTGTTGTGGAGTGATCACATATTTGACATCACCAAAAGTGCTTAGGTTCCCTCCGACGATGCAAGAAGTTTTTTACTCCTTCTGATCTGAGTATAACTCTTATATATGAACGGGCTCATGCCTATCATTGTTTTACCGATATTTCCAATAAAAATGTTTACGTGGAATAGCCAGTTCCCCTCCAACAATTCAACCGTTATACACGTACTTCGAGAAATGCCCATCGGTTTGCTTTGAACCCAATTTCAGACGGACTGTTAAGCATAGAGATTTTTTCCTTAGCCGCACGACACGAATGTGGAATGCTTAACCAGGATCATTATGTTAAAAGATGGTAAAAGAATTTTCTAATCCTTACCTACGTTAGCCGATCGCTTTACTTGCCGTTTGCACAACCTACACTTGAATATGGTTGCTATGAAGAATAACGTTGTATCCAACGAAGATCTCTTCGTTTTGCACTTCAATACTTCTCTTGGGGAAATACTTTGTTATTGGCCATTATCGTGAAAGCCTTCGTCTGTTAAACCTCAACTCATTACTTTAACGTAGAGACATTTTTGACATATTATTCATACATTGGCTTCCCTCTAGCTCAGTTTACGTCGCCTCTTCTATTTACCAACTCACTACACCTAGTTTGGCCTTTACCTCTCACCAGTGGGCTTCGGTTGGTCAATTTGTATATAAATTCATTTGTTTTCAATATCAGCTCCTGTAACCTCAAACTCCTTTTGACCCATCTCCACTAATAGTTCAAAGTTAACATTTAAGTAAGTTTTTAGGTTATAGTTTAGTTATATCTTGATTAATAAAAAAGAGAAAGAGTGTTAAAGATAGAACAAAGCCCTGGGGCACACCAGCATTTATTTTGTGGTTTTTAGACTTGAATCTATCCATTAAAAAGCTTTCGATCTTCAGGATATTTCTTGAGCTGATGATTAATCAGCATTTCCACAACCTTGTAAAGAATGGACTTAAGTGCAATAGGTCAGTAATAAGATAGTGAGGAAGATTCGACTTTTTCGGGAATGGACTGGACAAATGCGGAGTGGAGTGTCATTCACAACGAGCTTAGAACCAAATAACCAAACATTTTTACTGCCTTTCGGACATTGCAGTATTTTTTGCCGTAATTTCTGGCTTTTCTGGCTTGCTTGAACTTATTCTGGTTTTCGTCAGTTGGATTGGTTTTAATAAAACGGAATCTTACCTTATTGACCCTAATAACCTCTTTCCAGCTCGCATCGAACCATGCGTTTTCCTTTGGTTCGATGCTTTTAACTCTATTTGGGATAAAAGTTCTCTTTTGCAGGAGAATCAAACTTGTGATCATTCAGCCTTGAAGTCAACGTCACATAGCAACGAAGCATAGTGACCAGTTAAAGATCGTAAAATAATTATTAAGACCGTCCGAGTTGGCTTTCTCGTATTTCCAAACGGTTCTCTTAGGAGCTCTTTCTTTAATTGGAGAGCTTTGACACGAGAAATTTGCTGATATGACACAATGGTCAGATGCGCCTAGAGGAGATAGAACACTAATAGTGAACTTACTAGGGTCGGAGGTAAGAAACAAATCAAGAGTGTTTTCTGCTTAATCGTTTTAACGCTATGAGCGTTAGTGAGACAACAGTATCATAAACTTTTACGAACTTAGAGGGGAGACCTTGACGAAAAGAAATACACTTACTACAAAAAGGTTAAAAGTGCCCTTAATGCATGCCAAGTTATGATGTCGAAGTTATCCTTGTAAATGTTGTTGCAAAACTTGGCCAGAAGCCAGTATTAGGGCATTACCCAGCACACATAGCTAAGATGATCACTTGTAACCGAATTTACAAAGCCTGATGACGGTATGACTAGTAATACAATAAGAAAGTACTAAGGTACTTACTTTCTTATTGTCTTGCGTAGACGTATTGAGTCTACTTGTCAGATTCCTACGGCTATCCTACGCAATGAGAATGCCAGTAACACCTTTCGTCAATAGTTTGAACTCAGCCTTGATGAACTCGATGGAGGAAAAAAAAGTCTAAAATACTGGGCTTCCATTGTAGGCAACAGACTTAAGGATCGAAGTGACTGGTTTGATAATGAAGGCAAACATCTTTTTCCTAAATAGTTTTCCAATAGAGGTTTTCAAACTTTCACAAATAACTGCTGCAATAATGTTCAAGAAACACATGTCATCAAGTTTTTTGTTTATTTATCTGTCTTACCTTATCTACTTGAGCAGCAATAAAGTTCAAAAATACGTGCAAATGATAAGTTCATTAAAAAATAATAACCGTACTATTTTTCAAAATTAAATTACGTGTACATTCTTCTCCTATTAAATATCTTATGTTCCTTCTTCATAAAAACTCATACATTTACCTCCTATGAATTTCTAAGCTGGTGTAGCTAAAGTCAAACCACGTTAGCTCGTATATTTTTCAAAAATATAAATATTCTAAAAAATATATTGCACAACCTCATTCATAAATTGTGTGATGATACCACAAAAGAGGCAGCAATTTTGCCATACCTCTCATGTCTTATACCTTAGTTAAACCTACTTCCTATGTATATGTTGTGTCAACGTTCAACAGCTCCATAAATTTAGAACGATACAGAACGGCGCGGTGCCGCGCCGTGGAGCAGTGTGGCACTGTTCGGTGTGATGTTGGGATATGGAGGTAAACAGCAGCATTTGAGCATCATTATACTGCTTCATTTGGTTGAGGCTGCTCCTTTGATGTAGCAACAAAAATTACGGATAGAAACACGTTTTTCACGCGCGACGCCGCCGATTCCACTGCCTCCACCGCACCGTTTCTCCTGCTTGATATGGTGGAAAATTTGCCGATCCAAAACCAGGCTAAGAGATGAAAAGAAAAAATTCAATTATTTTTGGAATGGGAGAGTAAAAACCTGCGTGAAATTTAATTACATGTTACATTAACTTTTATTTCACTTTTAATTCGCGCTGCCACCATCATTCTTGCGGGACGTATTTTACTTTTTCTTCCTTGCAACTAGCTTTATACCGCCGAGAAAATGAGTTTGACTTAATTTTTGCAATATTTGCTCTTTAAACTCTGACACACATATCTGTGAGGGGGGTGGGGAAGGGGAGATATTGGCATTAAGGTTTTCTTTAGAACAAGTAGATTCAAACTTAACTTCACTCTTTCCCTTCAGCTCACCCCCACCCAATTTCTCTTAACTCTTATGATATTGTTGAATAACAGGGACCGTATTCATACAAAGGTTATGTCTTTGTTCATACATATTTATGTATGTTCTTAGAATGTTAAGTCTCCAACTATATACGTTCGTAGCTTTGTTAAGTGTACTATACGTACTACATACATATATTGAATAACTTAAAATTCACTTGAAAACTTTTAAGAACGTGCCATACGGGTTTATGATTTGAGTCCTCCAAAATGGGTAGATGGTAGGTATTAGGTATTAGGTATTTTGAGAGTTTATAATAGAGGAATTTGATTCAAGTAGGTAGATGTTTAAAAGTAAAGCAGAGGGTTAATTTGTTTTTCTTTGATATTTTAACCTTTATCCCAAAAACATTCAATTACTTCTTGTTAAAGAAAGAATGTTTGTTTGTTTTTTTTTCTAATGCTCTTTTTGAAAAACTAATTAAGTACTTTCCCTTTTTTTAAGATTGGTTTAAGTTGATATGATACCTAACCTACTCAAATGATAAGCTAGTAGCTTTTTATTATTTAAAAATAATTAGTTTTTGGGTAAAATTTTAAGAAATTTGTTTTAAATTTTAAAGTAATTAAAGAAGTATTAAAGTTTGTAGGGAAGAGAAGATAGAATTAACTGTATCAGCCTTGATATTTTTGTATATTAATATATATTTTAATCTTAGATTCACATTAATAACAACAATCCACGATAGCGTATTGAGAAAAAATCTATAAACTAAAAAAGTACGTGTCCTAATTTATTTACTTTAAATTTTAAGTTATTTTAATAGCTCCGATTTGTCGAATTGAAACTGTTGACATTTCTTGACGTTGCAAGGTCTCTAGAGCCTAAATAAAAGATTTTTAGTTGGATGACTGTGCTTGCGATGTTTAAATAGTAGACATGTGCATTCAAGAGGACACAACCGTCCACAGGTTTTTCCCAACACCCACCTCTGTCTATCAACTCCTACTCTCACCTCCCCATGGTGAACATCGGGTGCCTATAGTACCTCAATTGGAGATTGGGTTTCAACCCCATTGGAAAGTTGTTGGGGGCAACAAACGAGAGAAGGGGGAGAGGTGTTTCCACTTAGGCAGCTCTTCTTATATCTAGACGGCAGCGGAGCATTCACTGAGATGGAATCAACGTAAGGTTGAATTAATTAGTGAACGAACACCTTATAGGGCTTCAACGAATTATTCGGAGCCCAGGCTTAAAAGAAATGGTTTTATCCGGCTCGCCATCCTTAGAGTTATACTTAGGATCTGAGAGCCCCTGTGCATCGGGGTGGCTTCCTGGCCACGTAAGAACCTCATAGTTGCGAAGCACCAACAAGCCTCGGATACGAACAGATTTACTGTTGACAACCTACGCAAACGAATTAGGGACAACGAATTTCGGATATGCACGTGGAATGTTAGGTCCCTTAACACACCATCTTTGGTGCAATAATCGGGAAAACAGCCTGCACGACAAAACTTGCGATAACGGATTCAGGCTTATAGATATTGCTGCGGGGCGAAACCTTATGGTAGCCAGTACGCGTTTTCCACACCTTAACATCCACAAAGGAACTTGGACTTCTCTAGATCAATCTACCGTCAACCAGATTGACCATATTGCGATCGATGCCAGACACGCTTCCAGCATCATGGATCTACAACTTTCCAAGGAGCTAACATCAGACCACTACCTCGTTGTAGCGAAAGTAGCACTACGGGTTTCCAGACCCATGGCAAAACAGGGAGGTGCTGGGAGAAGGTATAACGTCGAACAGCTACAATCGCCAGAGATCGTAATATCCTTTTCCAACCGAGTTACAAGTAACCTCTCTCGAAGTTCTCTGCGCCAACACAATGAATCGAAAACCTGTGGCAACATTGCCAAGATGCAATCAGAGAAGCCACCTCTGATGTGCTGGGTTTCAAACAGTCACCAACAAGGAACCCCTGGTTTGATGAGGAGTGTCGACAGGCAAATGCAGCCAAACAACAGCGAGAGCTGCTAGTGAGCTCTATGAGCAGAAGAGGCGAGAGGAACATCGACTTCTCAAAATTAAAAAGAGAGGTAACGAGAATCGTGCGTTCGAAGACGTTGAGAGGTTTAAAAGCAGGAATGAAGTTCGAAAGTTTTATGAAAAGGTGAAACGAAATTCACAGGTACATAAACCTACTCGTAGAACCGAAGGCTGCAAAGACGAAAGTGGAAACATTATAGTGGAACCGCAGTCAATGCTGAGGATATGGAAGGAACACTTCTGCAGACTGTATAACGGCGACGACGAACTGAATTCCGGTGTCAGGCAGGATGATCCATTCAACATAGACGACGAAAGCCAACGATCCCGTCCTCCTGAATAAGACGAAGTAAAGATAGCCATATCTAAGTCTTATAAAGTCGCTGGAGTGGATGACTTGAATGCCGAGCTGTTTATAGTAGCTGGAGATAACTTGGTTAGGAGCATTCACCAATTTATCTGTTAGATAAGGTCGGAAGAAACCATGCTCCATGAATGGAACCTCAGTATTGTTTGCCCGATCCTGAAAAAAGGAGACCCTCTAAAGTGCACCAACAATAGAGGAATCAGTCTACTTAACATCGCCTATAAAATCTTCTCTTCCGTATTTGAACATCTAAAGCCCATCGACAACAATCTGATAGGTCTCTATCAGTGTAGTTTTAGACCAGGAAAGTCCACAGTCGATCAAATATTCACATAATAGCAGATCCTGGAAAAAACCCAAGAACACCAAATCGACATCCACCATCTTTTCATCGATTTCAAGGCCGCATATGACAGCATCTACAGGGACGAGCTGTATAGAGCCATGTCTAGTTTTGGCATCCCTGCCAAACTTTTAAGTTTCTGTAGGATAACCATGGAGAATTCACGCTGCTCCATAAAGGTTAGTTACAATTTAACAGAACCTTTCGATGTCAAAAAAGGTTTTAGACAAGGTGATGCGCTGTCATGCGATTTTTTTAACATCGTGCTTAAAAGAATAGTGCAGGGCTCACACGTCAAGACTTTACGCTCCTTCAGATGTCTGTTCAATTACTAGCATATGCTGATGACGTTGACCTCTCTCGAGGGACCAAAGTATCGCTCTAAAAGAACCTCATTATTACCGTCCTGCTATATGGTGCAGAGGCATGGACTATGACAAAAGTGTTTCGAAAAAAAAGTGCTTCGTGTGATCTACGGTCCCATATGCAAAGAAAGCGGGAAAAGAGGGAAAGACGTGCTTTACAAGCCGCACAGGCACGTAGATTTAGCCAGAAGGGTAAAAGTACAACGACTAAGATGGCTTCGTCACGTAGAGCACACGGAAACCATCGCTCCCGCCCGAGGATAGTCTTCAAATCCACACCAACAGGACAGCGCAGTAGAGGAAGACCGCGGATCAGGTGGCGCGCACAAGTGGAAGGTGGTCTTACCCAACATGGAGTGCGAAACTGGAGATACCTAGCTAGGGACCGAGCTTGATGGAGAAATTTGTTGGATGAGGCCCTAGTTTACATAAGACTTTAGAGCCACCTTGAGTAAGTTAGTAGACCCGGTAATCATTTTTGCACGATATTTCCAATTATACGCACATTTGGACCATTAAATTGACAAACAAAATCGAAAAGTGCACGATTTGCATTTTGATTGGAACGCCCATTTTCATAATAAGCATAAATAACTTTAATGCCTTGTTTTATTGTGTTTGTGTTTTTGGTTGAAATTGAATAAGTCTAAAATGGAGAAATGTGAAAGGATATGCAGAAATAAGCTTGACGTTTAAGTTTGGTTCAAATCCAACATTGGCTCTTAAAATTCAACAACCTTTAAAAATGGTTAAGCAAACGATGATGTGGTGTTAGGTACATTTTCATTAATTACCAACAATGTTTTATACCTTTTGAACATTGATATATTTGTTGCCTTAATTTCTAGACAAGCCAAAATTTGGTTCCGAATACCGAAGTTCGAGAGTTAAAGTCTTATACCGTCTTTACAACTCGAACCAAACCACGAGTTTTTTCTTTGATTGGTACTTTCTTTGTTTTAGAGATAAAAGTCTATTAATTAGCAAGTAATTAAGATTGGCTTCAATCGAAATTTCTGGTCGACTTTAAAACAGTTTTCAAAAACTCTTTCCGTAAACGTATCAACTCCAAAGTTATTATTAAAATCAAAATATTTGATTCCATAATTTAGGGAAAGTACCTTTTATATATTTTGTATGATTTTCCTTTGTTGATCGTTTTTATTTTTAATTTCCCCCCTCTCCCCTTGTTTCTCTCTGTCTTAATGATGATGCTGTTTTAACATCAGAAACATTTTCTTTAAACACTACTTTTATCTTCCATGGGTTATAAGTTTTATCTTCATCACTTTTTGACGATGATGTCGACTTTTTCGGTTGGTATTTTCATCAGTTTCAGCAGCTCAGCATCAAAGCATCAGCCATGTCTTTTTGTTGGACATCCTTTTTGCTTGTGAAGTCGTAGTGTCGTCGTCAAAAAAGTTATGGTCCTTTATAACAGCGTAGGAGACAAGAATTGGCTTCTTTTCCCGTTTTTTTTCTTTTGTTGGATCTTATTTTATTTTATTGAAGTAAAATATCTTGTGTGTTCGTGGAAAGTATAATATTACTATACTTGCGATTTAATTACACATACAGTTTTTCTTATTTTGTGTCCTTTCTTTTTATTGTTCAATTCAAAAAAGAGGACGTTGACAAAGCGGGCAGTGTTGTATGCTACTCTTTCCGTGTATTATAATGAATTGAGTCACAGTCACAGAGTGTGGTAATATACGCGTTTGACGGTATGGGTAAGTGATGAAAGAGATCATTTTTAATTAACTTTTTTTCTACGAACAGGGGGATTTTTTGATTTTTTTTGTTGAGAACGTAAAAATGTATATGTAGCTATTCTTATACACAAGGATATTATATAATACACCCTGTCGTTCGTTTGGAAGAAAAAGATTATATTTTGAAAGCTACTTACTGAAAATGCTGAGGGTCCTTGCATATTATATTCCTGATGTTATACGAAGACAGGGGGGACCAGAATTTAAAAAATAATACATTTGTACTTAATTTGATGTTTCTCCTTCAAATTTACTTATATGAAATTTCTCGAATAAAAAGGGAAAGCTAAGCTAAATATATTTTTAAAAAAAGAGGCTCGGATGCGACATACACTGATAACTTCCCATCCCTTAAGTCGATTTGTCGAGCTAAAAGTTGTTAGTTGAATTATTATTAAAAAATTTTAAATTACCAACAATATTTTTCATAGATTAGTTTCAAAATCTAGTTTTGTTAAATAGATTTTTAGTCGAAACAAGTTCTTACCAATTTTAGTAGTAACGATATGAAATATCAATCATGGCTTGATATCTCACTGCTGAGTCAAATGTGATCCATTCAAGCTGGACAAAATAATCAAGCAGGCGTATCCAACTGTAGCTGCTAACAGCAAAGCCCGGGATAACTTCATAGAGCTATGGTTAGACTATATGAAGACACGAGAATTATCGTTTAGCTGGCTTAGAGCATACAGATGTTCAAATGATGGCTACTTTAAAAACCAATATTTGTTGGCTAATAGAAATTTTAAGGCAATATGTGAACTAAAGAAGGCAGCATTCTTCGAAGCTGAATCCAAGTGATTAGCGTCTTGTAAAAGTGGAAAGGAGTTTTGGAACCTGGCAAAGCAGCTGAGCGGAAAAAAGTTTTCAATCCATTTTAGTATAGGTTCTGATCAGCTGGCAGATCGCTTTCAGAGTTTGTTGAATCCAACAGAAGGGAAGCTTGTCTTTCATTACGTTACTCCGGGTTTTAAAAATGAAACTCTTGATGCTGCAATAAGACACCAAGAAGTGATTTCAGCTGTAATGGAACTTAAAGATGGGAAAGCATATTAACCGAATGACATACCACCAGAATTTTATAAGTGTGGTACAGCAGAGCTAATTAACCGACTGACAACTATGCATAACAATGTCATGGAAACAGGAATGATACCACTAGAATTCAAGGAGTCCATCATTTTCCCGATTCTTAAGAAAGGGAGCTTCGCTGAGGTGTCTAATTATACAGGAATATCCTTTCTAAATGCTTCGTATAAAATATTCACACTGGATTTGGAAAAACGTTTTAATAAATGGATAGAAGACAACGATCTCTTAAAGGAGTTTCAAGCAGGCTTTAGGACCGGTTATTTGACGGTTGACCACATGGTTACCCTTAAAAGTATCGCAGAAACATTCCAGAATAAGGACAAGAAGCTACGAGTATATACGTTTTTCGTTGATTTTAAAACTGTATTTGATATGATCGAAAGACATGAACTTATCTACAAGCTGTATAGTAACGGAATGTCATGGAAGTTTGGAAGAGTTATTCAGAATCTATATGCAGATACGATTGCAAATGTATGCAATGGAGAAGAGTTGTCGAGAGGGTTTAAAACACAATCAGAAAACAGACAAGGATGTACATTGAGTCCGAGTACATAGCATCAAGTTTATGATATTTGAAGCGGTATCTGACTCGGTCATGTTTTACGCGGCACAAACTTGGGGAACGAAACACTACAAAACAGTTGAGAAACTTCTCCGATACTTTATTAAGCGAATTTTAAGACTGCCATCAAATACAATTAACTTTGTTATTATTTTGGAATCAGGATTATCCCCTATGTTCATTAGAACCCTAAAATGCAAGTCTATTACATCTTGACAGTTATGAAGATGAGCAATAATAGGCTTCCGAAGATAGCAGCGCTTCGAGTAATTCGAACCAAAACAAGTTGGTGTTTTTGATAAATTTGGCAAGAAAATGTGGAATGGAACTTAACCATTTGTGTAATAACCAGGATGATTTAAAAGAATCTTTATACAACTCATTTCTGCAGTGGATATAAAACAACAAGAGAAATACATGACTGACGCCACAGGATCTTTATACAGGCACCTGAATCACAACTTGGAAGAGAGGAATTATATTAGGTTTGATAATAGCATTGACGAAATTTCAATGATGGTTAAATTGAGGGGTAAAGTTATACAGTTGAATTTTATACCCCATAGAGATGACTTACCAATTATATGCTCATTGTCCAATTTAAAGGAAAGGGAGGATGTTTTACACTTTGCCCAGTTCTTAAGGAAATAAGAAGGATGCTTTCGGTTGCGAAATACTGACCCAAAATCAAGTTATACTCTTGCTTAGAAATATGGAAGTTAAAAAATTATATCAATTCTGGAGGCTTACTCTTCTCTATAGAAGTAGAATTATAAATGAAAGTTTTTAAATATATTATTGAGCTATGTTATCTTTTTTATGATTTGTCAAGTAAGTCTCCAAAATAATAAAAACTAAAATATTAAAAATATTACTATAAGTAGAATTTCTTAGAAATTTGGATTTATTTTATAAAAAAATACAAGTTTTATGAATGAAATTAATTTGAGTGATATAAGGAACTAAACATTAATTTTTATCAATTTTTTATTAAGATTTTATTTTTTTTATGAAAACAAGGACTGTTTTATTTTAAAAAAAAAAATTACTGAATACTGAAAACAATATTTTCTGTGAAATAAAATAAGTTCCAATATTTTAAATTTTCTATTCTATTCATTTTTCTTTATTTTTTTTTGTAAAAAAAACAGGTACTTAGCTTCTTTCAAAATTTCTTTCAGTTTAAATTTGTTGGAAGCCATAATTTCAAATTTTTGAAAAGATATATCAGTCGAAAATAAATGTCTACAAACTTTGAGTAATGGTTTTTTAGGTTTTTATGTTTTATAAAAAAACTATCAATTTGGTTTTTCTCAAAATTTTACTAGTTGTTGGAAACGTTATTGTTCGTTGCACACAATTGTTTTAGATATGAAATCATTTCTTATTCCGAAGTTCCAATTTTTTCTATTTTTTTTTTTTTTTTTGATTTAAAAAAAAAACGTTAATTAAATTTTTTTCCAAAAATATATTTGTTTCATATATTTAATATAAAATTTAATATTAGATTAGTCCTTAGCGTCATTCGTTCGTGAGATATTTAGGGTTTACCAAAATGTGCACATATTTTTTTAAACTGCTATGGTAAAAAAAACACCCACGCAATTTTCTTGAGAGCCCTTTCTGCATCTTTCTGCATTATTATCTGTACAACAAAATGTATTTAAAGTCGATATATACACTGGTTCTTGAGCTATGTACAAAAAAAAATGTCGTGAACGTACGAACACACGCACACACAGTCTTACTTACTTACTTAAGGTGGCGCTACAGTAATGTGTGAGCTAGGGCCTCACCCAACAAACTTCTCCATCTAGTTTGGTCCCTAGCTAGATGTCTCCAGTTTCGCGCTCCAAGTTGCGTGAGGGCACCTTCCACTTGTGCGCGCCACCTTATCCGCGGTCTTCTTCTATTGCGCTGTCCTGTGGGTGTGGATTCGAAGACTTTCCGAGCCGGAGCATTGGCTTCCATGCGCTAGACGTGACCCAGCCATCTAAGTCGTTGTACTTTTACCCTTCTGGCTAAGTCTAAGTCCATGTGCGGCCCGTAAAGCACGTCGTTCCACCTTTTTCCACCTTCTATGCATATGCATTTTTGAAACGCTTTTGTCATAGTCCATGCTTCTGAACAATATAGCAGAACGGGGATGATGAGGTTCTTATAGATCAATACTTTGGTTCCTCGAGAGAGGGCTTGGCTACTTAATTGCTTGCTTTCCAAAGAAACAACGGTTAGCATAAGTTATTCTTCGTTTGATCACAGCGCTGGTGTTCTTTTCGGCACTCATAGCTGAGCCTAGATAGACGAAGTCCTTTGCTATCTCCAAGTTACGGCTATCAATGGTGACGTTTTAACCGAGACGTCAATGTTGAAAGTCCTTTCTTGACGACAGCATGTCCTTTGTTTAGCCCTCATTAACCGTTAAACATATTTTACTGCCTCTGCATCAATACTTACAAAAGCCCAATGGACATCACAGTTCTTCCATTATGTCAACGTCATCAGCATATGCTAGTAATTGAACAGACATCTGAAGGTGCGTACAGTGTTGACGTGAGCTATGCCTTACTCTTTCAAGTACAATGTTAAAAAAAAGCATGACAGCGCATTACCTTGTCTAAAACCTTTTTTGACATCAAAAGGTTCTGTTAAGTTGTTTCCAACCTTTATGGAGCAGCGTGAATTCTCCATGGTCATCCTGCACAAACGGACGAGTTTGGCAGGGATGCCAAAACTAGACATGGCTCTATACAGCTCGTCCCTATAGATGCTGTCATATGCGGCCTTGAAATCGATGAAAAGATGGTGGGTGTCGATTTGGTGTTCTTGAGTTTTTTCCAGGGTCTGCCGGAATGTGAATATTTGATCGATTGTGGACTTTCCTGGTCTAAAAGCACACTGATAAGGACCTATCAGGTTGTTGACGATGGGGTTTAAACGTTCACATCTTACGGCAGAGAAGATTTTATAGGCGATGTTATGTAGACTGATTCCTCTATAGTTGGTGCAGTTAAGAGGGTCTCCTTTCCGATCCTCAAGATCGGGCAAACAATACTAAGGTTCCATGAATCGGGCATGCTTTCTTCCGACCATATCTAACTTATCTCAAGCTGCTTTAAAGAGCTCGGCATTCAAGCCACCCGCTATAGCGGCTCTATTAAACTTCAGCTTGGATATGGCAATCTTTACTTCGTCTTAGTCGAAAGGACGGGTTTGTTGGCTTTCGTCGTCTATGTTGAATGGATCATCCTGCCTGACAGCGGAATTCATTTCGTCATCGCCGTTATACAGTCTGCAGAAGTAGTCCTTTCATATCCTCAGGATTGACTGCAGTTCCACTATGTTGTTTCCACTTTCGTCCTTGCAGCCTTCGGTTCTACGAGTAGGTTTATGAACCTGTGAATTTTGTTTAACTGTTCATAAAACTTTCGAAATTCATTTCTGCTTTTAAACCTCTCAACATCTTCGACCACACGCTTCTCATGCCCTTTATCATGCTCATGAGCAGCTCTCGTCCTTTTATGCAGCGCCGCTTTGCGGGCCTGTTGTTTGGCTGCATTGGCCTGCAAACATTCCTCATCAAACCAGGGGTTAATTGTTGGTGGCTGTTTGAAACCCAAAACATCAGATGCGGATTCTTTGATTGCATCTTGGCAATGTTGCCACTGGTTTTCGATACATTGTGTTGACGGCAGAGAACTTCGAGAGAGGTTACTTGTAACTCGGTCGAAAAAGGATGTGGCGATCTCTGGCGATTGTAGCCGTTCGACGTTGTACCTTATCCCAGCATCTCCCTGTTTTGCCTTGGGTCTGGAAATCCTTGGCTAGAACGAGGTAGTGGCCCGAGTCGATGTTAGCTCATCCGAAAGTTCGTACATTCATGATGCTGGAAACGTGTCTGGCGTCGAAAGCAATATGGTCCAACTGGTTGACGGTAGATAGATCTGGAGAAGTCCAAGTTCCTTTATGGATGTTGAGGTGTTGAAAACGCGTACTGGTTACCATGACGTTTTGCCCCGCAGCAAAATCTATGAGCCTGAATCCATTGTCGGAAGTGTTGTCGTGCAGGCTGTTCTTCCCGATTATTCCACCAAAGATGTCTTCCCTTACTAGCTTGGCATTAAAATCGCCCAGGACTATTTTAATATCGTAGCTAGACCACTGCTCATATGTTTTATGTAGGAGCTCGAAGAACATATCTTTAGTGTTGTCGTCTTTCTCTTCTGTGGGGGCTTGCGCGAGTTACATGAGTTAAGCTTACTTATGCTTTCAGCCAGAGTTATAGAGTTAAGCTTACTTATGCTTTCAGCAAGGAAGGAAAGAAAAACAAGAGTTAATTTTGTTTGACCTTTTTATTTCACTGCTTTCTTATAACTAACTTAATTTAACAAATATGTACCTACTGTACCAAAGCTTGGCTTGGGTGCTTAACAGTGGATACACAACTGATAACACCTAAACGTAATCAGCATAGTACTCTCAATAAATCTTCTGTTCTACAGTCCAGCAGGTAAAGTTGTACATGTGTACATTATGTTATATATAATATAACTCTTCCCCCCTAAGTATGAACTTAGGAATGAAGTTCATTTAAGAATATTTGTAGATGTGTATATTTTTAATTATGTGGATACATATACAATACATTCTATATAATTAAAGAAACATTTATTTCATTTACAAACATTTGTTAGCATCATAATTTTTGCATGTTTTTAACATTATGTACAGGTACTTAAAATTAATTACATTATGTACTTCAAATTAAAGCAAGAAACATGATTTTTAATTAATAATTATTAATATAAATTATAGTTTTTGGTTTTACAATAACATATTTACATAATTTCGTAAAAATAAATAAAAAAATAGTAATCCAATGATTGAAGCTTGTTTACTGGGTTAAATTTCATAGTTTTTTTTGTTTTATATACATATATATATATAGGTATATATACATATATATATTTTTTTTTTGTGGATACATACATACAAATTATTTCATTTTACATATTTGCGTTTTGTTTTTTTATATTTTTTATTTTTTGTTTGTGAACCTTTCTCTTATTTGTTTCGACTGTAATTTTATTATTTTGAGTGACAATGTGGTCATTGAATCTTGGTGCCAATTTATTACGTCGATCATCTTTTTCAAATATTTTTTCATTAGGGTCATAACTAGGAGGATCTTTACGTGACTGATTGAGTTTACTTATATAGCTTTCTTTACGGTTAAGACTTTGATCATGGATTATTTTAGATAACCGCTCGTAATTCTTTTTATGTTGGTCTAGATATTCTTGCTCTGTACTAAAATTTGGTTTAGATGGAAATGGTTGCCTTGTGTGTATATGTCCCGAAAGAAGCTCAAAAGGTGATAATTTCGTTATCGAATGTATGGAATTGTTGTATGTTAATACAGCATCGTCAACGACTTCCTCAATTGTCGTATCTTTCTTTTGAGCCCTAATAATGCGAACAAGTTCGGTCAAGGTTGAATGAAAACGTTCAACTGGAGAATTACCAGTTGAAGTTTTTGCGCAAGTATTGTGAAAGTCAATATCATAGAGTTCTAGGAATTCTTTGAATAAAGTACACACAAATTCACTTCCGTTATCAGATACTACCTTTTTAGGAATACCGTGGTGTGAAAAATAATGTCGGAGACACTTTATTAAATTGATGCTCGTTCTTGCATTTAATGCGTAAGCACTCGCAAATTTACTAAACTTATCAATTATAGTAAGGAAATTTGTTTTGTGTACTGAGTAGATGTCAATATGGATTACTTCGAGTGGTTTAGACGGAGTTTCGGTAATCTCAAACTTTAGTTTTTCTCGATTACGATCATATTTGTACCTTTGACAAATATCGCAGCTGTTTATAACCTTAGAAATAACATGTTTTAAAGTAGGAAAATAAATATCTCTTTTTAGATGCAATAAGC
The DNA here is from genome assembly GCF_945859685.1 of Eupeodes corollae. Lineage (NCBI taxonomy): Eukaryota > Metazoa > Arthropoda > Insecta > Diptera > Syrphidae > Eupeodes > Eupeodes corollae. The sequence goes on from NC_079147.1 coordinate 67,188,577, forward strand.
ACTCCGTCATGCCTCTATGATTAGAGTTTTGGTGGTAGTCTCTTACTATTTTTTCTTGTTCATCCCTTTCTGTAATGTCCTTGAGAAAAATTGTAGATCTAACTAACTTTGTACGAGATCGATGGAAGAATTTCGTAAAAACAGCTTGAACTACCGAAAAGGTATCATCATCTGTTAAAATAGCGGTCTGTCTTTTTGTATTGAGGTAATCTTTTAAAATTGAGGTTACAACAGTTTCATTTGCTGGATTATGATGCTCGATAATGTATCTCTTTTTCCTTTTGAATAGAATTTGAAATTTGGAAGATATTTCAGATTTTGAAGGGTTCTGTCGGATAATAATTTGGTGTGAAAACTCATTAATCGCACGTTCGGATATTGGAATACCGGTATCCAAATTTTCCTGCGCTGAGTGTATGGTTGATGCATTTGAGGAAGCATCTACATTATTTTGCATCGACATAGTTTCGAAATTTTCAAATTCTGTTTCATTAACATTAATCTCAATACGTGACAGTGCATCGGCATTAGAGTTTTGTGAACCCTTTTTATACACTACCTCGTAATCGTATTCTTCGAGACGCAATCTCCACCGAATAAGTTTTGAACAAGGGTCTTTAACTGAAAAAAGTCAGGTCAGAGGTTTGTGGTCAGTAACTACCTTAAATTTTCTCCCATACACATAGGGCCGAAAGTACTTTAGTGCCCAAACGATACCCAAAAGTTCCCTCTCTATTGTGCTGTAATTTTGTTCGCTTTTTGATAGCGTCCGACTTGCATAACAAATTGGCCTATCAGAACCCAAAGGTCCTTGAGAAAGCACCGCACCTAAGGCAACATTACTAGCGTCTGTAGTAATGATGAAAGGTTTTTGGAAGTCTGGATATTGTAGGATTGGATCGTTACAGAGAAGATTTTTGCAGTGTTCAAAACAACTTATAAACTTATAGTCTGTACAAATTTTATTTCCTTTTCGGAGGCATTCTGTTAAAGGTTTTGTCAAATTAGCAAAATCCTTTATGAATTTTCTATAATAGCCCAGAAGGCCAAGAAAAGATTTTATTTGTTTTTGTGTGGTCGGAAGCGGAAACTTTCGGACTGCACTTATTTTCTCCGGATTCGGTTTGATTCCATCAGGCGTAACCAAATGTCCTAGAAATGATACCTCCTTACATAAAAACTCTGATTTATTAATTTGAATCTTTAAATTAGCTACTTTAAGTTTTTCAAAAACGGAATTTAGATTCTCTAGATGTTCCTGTAATGAGGTGGAATACACTATAATGTCATCCATATATACTAAACAGATTTTGCCTTGAAGTTCCTTTAAAACATTGTCCATAACACGCTGAAAAGTTGAAGGTGCATTTTTTAGGCCAAAGGGCATCCGTAAAAACTCATAATGACCGTTTTCAACTGAGAACGCTGTTTTAGGAATGTCTTCTTTTTTGATTTCTATCTGATGAAATCCTGAGGCAAGATCAAGTGTTGTAAAGTATATACTTTTACCTAGCTTATCGAGTATGTCTGATATATTGGGAATAGGATAACGGTCGTCAATGGTTTTTTCGTTTAGTTTTCGGTAATCGATTACCAACCTCCATTTATTCTTCCCACTTGCATCTCTTTTTTTCGGAACAATCCAAATTGGAGAGGACCAAGGTGAAAAGCTTGGACGAATAATACCTTGACTAAGCAAATCATTTATCTGTCTTTGCACTTCTTCCTTATGAACATAAGGATATCGATAAAATTTTGAATAAATTGGAACATCATCGGTGGTCTTAATTTCATGTTTAATGGAATTAGAAAACGTTAAGTTTTCGCCCTCCTGGAAGAAAATGTCTTTATATTTATAGCAAAGATGCTTAATTGCCTTTTCTTCTTCTTCATTGAGATGGTCGGTTCTTATAATTGGTGTTACATTGGTAGGTTCAATATTTTGTGAATTTTCTATTGCATAGCTATGAACTTCCATAAAATCGTTGATTGGCTGTGTTCGAATTGGCTGCTCAACTACAAAGGTCTGTTGAGAATTCGATTTATTTACAACCTCAATTAAGCAGTACCAATTTGCAGCCTCATACAACCCCTCTGAAATCATCAAATCAGATGCAATATAAGTTGGTTCTATATAAACACTTCCAGATTCAATATCGACTGGCAATAAACAAATGGATTTACTTAGTTCTGAGACAGTATAAGCTTTTGAAATTAGGTTTGGTTTGAAATTTAAAGGAATACTTATGTTTCTAATTTTTAGAGTTGAGTTTCTCATATCGATTGTTAACCCAAGATCCCTCATGATATCGATGCCGATTAAACCATCAAAATAATTATGAAATTTAAAAATGAGGAAAGTTAAATGATTTTGTGTATAGAGCTCAGGCAACCCTCTTAAAACGATTTCTTTATTCACAAATTTGGTGTCGAAAATAGTTTTTATTTCAATTGGTTTTATAGTTCTTGATTTCAGAAATTGAGCTATATTAGGGGATATAAATGACCTATTGCTGCCAGTGTCTATTAAAAATTTTAATGGCTTGTTGTTGATGCTATTTATGCTCAAATATGGTAAAAGATTTGAATTATAGTTGTTAATGTCTATGTAACCTATAGATTGTCCGAGGCAGGTAAGTGAAAATTTGTGTCATCAACTACAGCTTCATTTGAGAGATTTGAACCAAAAGGATCATTTAGACACTGATAATAGTTTTGGTCATACAAATTTTGCTGTTGCTCACCAGCTAAAAGTGTGTTTTGATTTGGATAATAATTTGGTTCTGAATAATTTTGCTGTTGTAGCGGATGGTTTTCTCCTGTATAGTAATTTGCTTCGATGTTGTGTAACTGTTGGGGTTTAGATTGTGGGTGGTTTGCAGAGGACTGCTTAGTGTAAGCATTAGAAACTGACATAGGTTCAGGTGGCGGGTAAGATTTGGAACTTGTACTTGGCTTATTAGCATAGGGAGTATAAGAGTTATTGTTGAGATTCTGGACAGTGTTATAGTTTTGAGTGCCCGGAGTGTTTTGTCTATTGTAATTTTGTTTAGATGGTGTAAGGTTTGTGTTTGAAAAGGGATGGGTTGGTCTGATAGGTGTTGGATGAGAATATTTATAGTCAGGTTTATATGGGACTTGTGGATGTGGAGCGATAACGGTTGGTCGTGGATTTTGAAAAGAATCATTAATACGATTTTGTCTAGTTTGAGGATTTTTTTGAAAATTTAGTTGACCCTGAAAATAAAATCGATTCTGTTCTTCTAGGCAAAAAGAGAGAGCTTCTGTCAACTTAGATGGTCTCATTGCACGTATTGTCGAACCAAAAGGTTCCCTTAGCCCTGACAAAAATGAATTTAGACACATTTCTTCATAGAGTGTCTTTTTTGCTACGACTACAGTTGCTTCTTTTTCATGCAACCTGACATGATTCATAATAGTTGATAAGATTTCAACAATTTTGGCATAGAATGTTTCCACACTGTCAACTCCTTGCCTTATTTGGTGTAGATCCCGGATTAGACTTGTTTCATTTCTTTTGTCAGCGTAATGAACTACTAAATTGTTTTTTATATCAGTCCAATCAGTGGAAATACCGTACATATTTAGTACTTCATTCGCTGGACCAGTTATTTTATTGCGAATTGCTCTTAGAATAATGTTTGCGTAATTTGTACCGTTAATTTGTGGCATTAAACTTAAAATCTCTTCAACATTGTTAATGAAGTCAAATAACAAACGCGGATTGCCATCGAAAGGTGGGATATCTTTCACTGCGTCTGGAATTCGCAGTGAATTAAAGATTTCTAAAGCAGGATTTGACATAACTGAAGCTTGATTTTGTTCTTTTACTTTTGCAGAAGGCTTTTCCTTGCTATGACTATTGCCACTTTGGCTGTGGTCGCTATCACTCTCGATATTTCTCGCACAAGTATCGAAATGATATAAATTGTATGTTTTGATTTTTTCTAAATCTAATTTAAAGGGTATATGCTCTACTTTGGAGGATTTATTCTTCTCGTTTCGAGTCTTTATTTTATTTAACATAACCCAGTAAAAACGTTCAAAACACGGACTTACCTTACAAATATGTATATATGTATGTATATGAGTATGTATATGATTTTACTTCTTCTATTTTTTTTATTTTTCTATTTTACACTATTTAATTACAAATCACTTATACTAATTTATAATTGAGATTGAAAATTTTAGTTAGTTATTTTTGTTTCATATATCTTATTTATATCTAATGTAATTCATTTAGTCATTATTAGATATTATTATTATGTTTTTTTCTTTTTTGTAATTTAAATGAAAGTATGTACCTAATGTTTTGAGTATTATATTTTTGTTTGAATGTTTTTTTTTTATATTTTTTTTGTATGTTTTTTATATTTTATTTTTACTATTCGTATATATGTAGGTAATTTACACTTTTAATAAGTTTTTATTATTAAGGTACTAACGTATGCATCGGAAATTTCCGTATATGCTTTATTGTTTTGTATATTAAATTTTTGTACTAAGTAGTATGAATCAAATTTGGTTTTTGATAAAAAGAACTATAATTCTTTATTTGTCTTAATTTTCACATTATTTCGCGCTTTTTTCTTGGCTTGAGGTTCTTGGCATCAAGAAATTAAAACTTCTCTAATGCCTTTAAATCTTAGATTTTTTTTTTTGAAGCTACTTTTGCTTAGAGTTTTCACTTTTAAATCCGATTCAAATTTGCACCGACTGCGCCAGTTACATGAGTTAAGCTTACTTATGCTTTCAGCCAGAGTTATAGAGTTAAGCTTACTTATGCTTTCAGCAAGGAAGGAAAGAAAAACAAGAGTTAATTTTGTTTGACCTTTTTATTTCACTGCTTTCTTATAACTAACTTAATTTAACAAATATGTACCTACTGTACCAAAGCTTGGCTTGGGTGCTTAACAGTGGATACACAACTGATAACACCTAAACGTAATCAGCATAGTACTCTCAATAAATCTTCTGTTCTACAGTCCAGCAGGTAAAGTTGTACATGTGTACATTATGTTATATATAATATAACTCGCGCATATCAGGCTAATGTTAGCCTGATATGCGCGAATTTAGCCTTGATGCGTATGGTTATGAGGCGCTCGTTGATGCACCTTTAGCTCAAGACTTCTTGCCTAAGTCTGGCTCCAATGACGAAGCCGAATCCAAATAAGCGCTGTTGGTTTTCGTGGTAGTAGTCACCATAGTAAATATCGCAGTTTTTCATCCACTTTTAGCCCGACCTATCCCATCGTATTTCCTGGATGGCTGTGAAATCTGCTTTATAGCGGCCTAGGGCCCCTGCTTATTCTTCGGCCGCACGTGGTTTGTTAAGGGACCTAACATTCCACTTGCATATCCGAAGTTCGTGGTAAGGTAAGTTATTTACCTTTTGTTTATTTTCCTTTGATTTTTATTATTTTTTTTATTATTGCTTTGTTCTCACTTATATCAGAGTGGTCGAATGATTTTGACAGAAAAATCGAAAGATGGTATCGAATTCAAATTTACAGATACAGTTTTTTTCACATTTTTTCAATACATCCAATAATTTTTTTCATTTTGTTCGTGATCGAGTAAAAAAAGGTTACAGAAATTGTTGCGTGTGAGAAACAGAATTTTGCGTCATTCCGCAGTGTTCACTGAATGTGAGAGTTACAGAACATGGGTCCTGGTTTTTCACACTTGTTCCTTATTCCTAACCGTTCTCTTTTCTACAACTTCATATTCATATTGGATTCCATATGCAACAGAATTATAAACCGAATTCAAAGTGAAGAACCAAGGCCTAGTAATTATCAATTTTCAATCATTCCTGTGTGAAGGGGACCTTTAATTTAAATGCCAACTTCTAACTGAGAAAGCGCTTTTCATAACAAAAATTATTTTGGATTCCGATTGGAATTTTCGCAAGTTGCAGTCAACTAATTCTGGCATGACGGTGGTTTAAAAATTTTAAGAGATATGTGATACGAATTTTTACCAATTTTAGTAGCATTTTTTGCAGCATAAAATTTTTGCTGTAGTATTCAAACCATAGTAAACAAAATATGTTTGAAGTGAATAAGTATCTTTCATAGGTTTTGAGATATTGAGGATGAAAAAACGTTTTCGAAAGTAAATACAGACTTTTTTAATTTATATTATAAGAACCTGGAAACGAGGTATTGAGAAATTTCAATAAACAAATTTCAATTGGTCGAATTAAACCAAATTCAAAAATTTCAGAGTATATGTGTTATTATTATAATCGAAACCTTACATAAGCCAATCATTTAATGCATTTCATGTTTAATGTCACTTATAATAGAGATTCTTTTTTTAACCCCACATTAAGAATTTGCATTGTTTTACGTTCATACACAACATTTAACAAGAGATAGCAATAAATGCTTGGGGAAGTGCTTACTTTTTCTACATAACTTTAAAGATTCTTAGTAAATAATAAACCGCCTTTACATGAATGCCCTTGCATGTAAAGTACTGCCTTTATATTAATATCTTCGAAAGTCAAAAAGAGTAAAATTTTATTCCTTGCAATCAATTATTAATTTCCAGATTAAATTACAAAAACTCCTTTAAAACAAAATGAACTTAAGGGCACCTATCGAAACATTCGTCAGGTTTTTTGTTTCTTTGTGTTTTTGTTATGTTATGAGTTTGAGCCTCCCTTAAAAAAAGAATTGGTTTACATACAACGCCAGTAACCCACGTTCACAAGTTTTAAAATTAACGTTTATGGCAAAAGCTTACCTAAGTAATGATTATAAGAAAAGTTAAAAATGTAGGTACCTGCTTCTTTTATGCAAATATGTAACTTTTGAAAGGTACGTACCGTACATACAACCTACATAGGTTAGGTACATACATAAGTAGGTGCAGGTAAGGTAAAGGTAGTCTGGTAGTCTGAAGAATGCTTTTTCTCAGGATAGCGGCTTCGCTGTCGTCGTCGCCTCCAATGAAACTCGATCCAAGTTGCTGTGCGGATAGAGTTTAAGAATTATCCTTGTGCTTGAGTTTATTATGTCTGAGAACTGAGCTCACACACTTCCACACACACATAATACTCACACAAAGAGCATGGACCACTTAGCCAAAAAGTTTTAATTGAATAATAATTTAATTCTCACACCTTTTGGGATATAAATTGAAATGGTTGCAGATTGTTACCTGGATGTAGGTAAGGTAGGGCTTTATATTAAGCAAACAAAAAAAAAACCATAACGTAAAACGAAAGCTATGTGTCTATAGTGCCGTAAAGTTGATGCCTTTCGTTTTATTCCTTAGCTATATATGAACATGCACAAGAATCCGTTTGCTGCTCGTATTATACAAGTACGAGTACACAAGGAATTATTATTAATTTGAACTTTGAAAACTTTTTCATTTTACCTGTGAACGTGACCAACTTGTGATTTTTGTTTGTTTTTCGGTTTTACGACTTCGACGAACGTCAAGAACGTGTATCCATCTATGCCTAGCCGAGGTCCTACCTACTTTATATCTAACTTTCTATTGATGTTCAAACTTTCTGGTTTGAATCACGACTTTTATTCCAGAAAACTGCCACATGTTACATTTAAAAAATTTTGTTTAAATTCTTGTTAAACTAATTTGCCTATAGTAGAAAATATCAATACGATAAGGAAGTTGCGCCTTTAGAAAAAGTTGAGGTTATTTGAAGACAAATTTAATGAAATTTCCATTGTTGAAACAGGATAAAGGCTTTTTGGAAAAGACAAAAGAAAAAACAATGGAATTAGAATTTTCTTAGTTAAGAACAAAAAAGAATAGAAACGCGTTTACATTGAAATTTGTAAGTATAAATTACACACGTTAAAGTACTTAATAACGGTAACATGTTTAAACAAATTGCAAACGTTAGATGAACAGCAAATCATGTTAGCACATTCTTGATGTGCGGCTCAGATCTTAGCTTTTATACAACTAGATGACCCGGTCACGCGTTGCTGCGCTAATGCTTTTTTTTCATATTACATTGTGTTAAACAATTTAGGGAAACGGTTTGGAAAAAAACATGTCGACCTTCATGACTGATTTTCAAATACCGTTAATCCTTATTGCAATGAAATTTATCATTACGAATTTTAACGAAAAATTTGAGATTATTAGACAAGCTGACAAATGACGTTTTAACAGAAGCGTTCCAGGATGCAGAAATAATAATGCTACAACCAACCATCTACAAGTGTCATAGCCTTATATGTATATAATTCTACTGCCGTCTGCACTTTAGTAAAAAATATTAATTTTAATAAAACCTATGTAAACAGAATTGAGAAGGATCTCAATATGTTTAGAATTTTTTCATATAATATAGCAGGACTGTCTAGTAAGTGTATTTTTAATGAATTTGTTGGCTTTGTTACTAAATTTGAATAATGGATTGTCATATCGTCAACTATGTTAGCAAATTTTATTATTTCGAACTCAAGTTACGAGAACAAATTTAAGGGAAAGAGCAAGTTGTGGGTGAATTTTTGGCTACCTACAAAAAAGATCTGAAAGGCATAAATTGTGAATTTAAACAGAATGGAATTCTGACTTACTTGGATTTGAGGGTTTGTGAAAAAATCTACCGTTTAATCCCAGCACATTACAAAATGCACAAGAATAAAATTAAAGCAATGTAGAAGTGCAACTGATTCCTAAACTACTCTGTAAAAACAAATCTGCACCCAAATATAGATGCACCTCTAATGGAATAGTACGACCGACGCAAGACTGAACTAAATTGGAACAAACATTAAAGGAGCATACCATATACTGAACAGCAGTTGAGGAAAAATGGAATATAGAGAACCTTGTTTTGACAAGGAATGCATCCAAGCGAGAAGTCTTTCTTACGCTTGGATGAGTGCATGTCGGAAGTATAATATAAATTTTTCAAAAGACCTTTACATGGAGATAATCAGAATTATAAACTTCTCTTTCAAAAAAAGAAAAAAGACTACTCGGAAGCCCAAGCACATCAGCTTGCAAAGTGGAACAAGTCGTCTGAGTTTAGAAAGCTGGTGCAAAAACTTAATGGAACAAAATTTACTATTAACCCGGATCTTAATTCAAATAGACTGCAAACATATTTCGAGCAATTGTTAAACCCTGATGTGGTACATAAGTTTCCGAATCAGTATGCCAAACCTGGCTTCAAAAATAGTATTTTAGATGCTCCAATTTTAAAGGAAGAAGTGTTTATATCGAAAAACAACCAAAAGGATCGAAAGGCTATGGGCTGGTGTTTTATACCCGCAGATTTCTACAGATATGGTAAGGATACTCTTGTTGTATATCTAACAGCGGTATTCAACCAGATCTTTGAGGAAGGAACCATCCCAAATCAGTTCAGCGATGCCTTGATTTTCACAATTCACAAGAAGGGAAGCACTGAAGTTCCGAAAAACTACAGAGGAATCTCGTTTTTGAACTCGTCATATAAGATATTTACATCGATTCCACAGTGTTTAATTGAATGAATACATTCTAATAATCTGCTAAGCGAGTTCTATGCTGGCTTCAGATCGAGATACTCCACCGTCGATCACATTTTTGTACTCCGCTCGATTGCTGACTCGTTTCTATCTAGAAATAAGAAACTTTTTGCATTTTTCGTTAATTTCAAAGCTGCTTTCAATACCCTCTGCCCTATTTTACAAGCTTTTCCAGATGGGAATGTAGCTAAAATTCCGTACAGTATTGCAACATTTATACAAGACTATCAAAAACATCAATGTGGAACTGAAAATGCTTATCAGAAAGTTTCCAAACGAAATCAGGAGTAAGATACTAGACAGGGCTGTGCAATCAGTCCAAGTTTTGTTTGCACTGCTCATTGATGATAAAGTCGAAGCATAAGCAGCAGGAATCGAGTACGCAGGCATTAACATTTAAGCTCTTCTTTTTTCTGAAAAACTGCTATAAAAGTAGCATGAAATCAATACTTTAATGATAAGGAAATTACGGATTTCAGTAAATTCATGGTCTTTGAAGCTGTATCGGAATCAGTTTTGTTTCATTCGGCGCAAGCTTGGTGAGGTCGGAAATATGAACAAGTGGAAAAACTGCTAAGATTTTACATAAAACGCATTTTCCACCTTCTGTCGAGTACGCAAAACTACATGATTCTGCTGGAAATTGGTCTATCGCCTTTATTTATAAAAACACTCAAGCTGTAGGTTGATTACATCCCCAAAGCCCTGGATATGCCAAGTTATCCAGAGGAAAGTAGTTCTTCAAACAATCCAATCCTGAAGTAGATGGTTTAAAGATTTCATAGACATAGGCGAGCAGGTGGAAGTTGACCGAAACTATAGTAACCTTGCCTCTTGGAAGCCAACTTTATATCGCCTAATAACTTGTCTAGATGAAGCTTCAAGAACGCAATACACAAAGAAAGCCAAAAGCTCACTGCACCGCATGATTTACAGTAGTCTATAGACTACGATTTTATGCAACCTCTGCAACTTGAAGGAGCGCTAAGATGTTTTTCATTTTCTTGGACGATGTGCGATATTAAGAGAAATATGCTAGGCAGTGACTTTCTTTCAAATACTGGTATCATAAGCCCTCTATAGGAAATGGATGTCGCTATATGCATATTGCAAAACAGCACTTAAATATAGACATCGAATAGCCTGAGCTACTTATATTGTTCAAAAACATGAATAATAATAAAGCTGCAGCTTCAATCGGTATTTCCATTGACTTTTACAAGAATTCAACCCCGGGATTTTTGAAATGTACCATTGGCTTGTTGAATAAAATGTTTAAAGAGGAGACCTTCCGTAACAGTTTTCGCTTGGCAAGGATAGAACTGGCATTTTTGAAAAAGGTAATGCAAATAATATAGAAAACTTTGAAAGTGTTTCAGTTTTTCGTTCCCTAAGGAAATTTTTCATTATATTCTATGCTACAAGTTGTCGAATTAGGCACTGTGCAATGCAATTATCAATCGTCAAGAAGGTTTCCAGACAGACCTTTCAAAGGTGGATCAAATACTTGTCTTAAGTACAGATTGCAGTGTTCATTGATTTTGAGGTGGCATTTGACACTATACAACGAACACTATCTCAACAAAGTTTATTATTTTTTTTTAGCAGTTACTATTGAATGTGCCTATAATGGTATGTATTTTAAGTCCATCAATGTTCGCCTTGTTTATAAACGATGTGGAGAATCATATACAGGGGAAGGTTCTTTTGACAATATATTTGTAAAAATTTCGTTATATACTGATGACCTTGTCATTTTTGCTAACAATCCGGTGACACTTCAACTTCAAATAAATAATCTCAAGGTGTTTTGCGATTTATGGGATCTTAAAATTAAGTCTTCTAAAGCAATGATATTCAGGCATAAATCTGTGTCTGACAGAAGTTCAAGGACCTGGACATTATTAAGATGGCACCACTATCAAAGTTGTAAATAAATTGAAATACCTATGTAGGTTTCGTTATTTCAAGTTATTTAACTGTCAGTCAGCAGAATGTGGTCACAATTTTTTTTAAGTCTTATATGGACGGAACATTCAAAGTGTTTAACGCCAACATTAAAATCTGTTTCTGCTATGGTATAAATGGGTAGGGGATATCGAAAAATTCCAAAAAAATTCTGCAAAAGAATATTAAATTTACAGTCGAATACTCCAAACTATGATATCTACGTTAAATCCAGATTACCTCTACTTTTTATACAATGCTGACTTTTTAAAGGAAGTAATGAAATAAACTGACAACTTCCACAAAAGAATATTGCATGTTTCTCCTTAACACAGATAAACTCCTTTTAGGAAATGGCAAGAACTTGATTTGGAACATTGTGTCTCTTTCGATTTAAGCACAATCAATATGTATAGCAGATAGAAAATGTTGACATTTCTCGACGTTTCAAAGTCCCTAGAGTCAAAATAAAAGATTTTTAGAGAAATGTCTGTGCGTGCGTGTGTACGTCCGTACGTTCGCTAAGTTTTTAAGTCGTCCATAGCTCAAGAACCAGTAGAGATACTGACTTCAAATAAATTTTGATGTACAGATAATAATACAGAAAGAAAAAAGAGGCTGGGATGCGACCCACACTGATAACTTCCCATCCCGTCTGTCGATTTGTCTTGCTTAAAAGTTTGTCTATATGTACTCGTATCAATTTTTACCAAATTTGCGTACTATTTTTTGTAGATTTTATTTTGTATAAAAAAAGGACTGTTGGATTTTTATATAAAAATTACTGAATATTGAAAACAATATTTTCTGTGAAATAAAATAAGTTTGAAGCCAATATTTTTAATTTTCGAAAAGCTATTTGAGCCGAAAGTAAATTTTTACCAAGTTTTATTATTGTTTTTATTAGAGTTTTATTTTTTGTAAGAAAACTGTCAATTCGAATTTTTTAAAAATTTTACCAAATGTTGAAAACAATATTTCTTATAAGATAAAATTAGTTTGAAGCCAATATTTAAAATTTTTAAAGAGATATTTGAGTCGAAAATCAATTTTTACCTACTTTTGTTTTTTTTTCGGTTTTTAATTTTTTGTAAAAAAACTGTAGATTCGATTTTTTTCAAACTTTAACTGAATGTTGACAACAAGATTTTTTGAAAGATAAAAGTAAATTAAGGCCTATATCTCAAAGTTTTGAAAAGATATTCGAGTCGAAAATCAATTTTTACCAACTTTTATACATTTTTTTTTAGGTTTTTATTTTTTGTAAAAAAACTGTCATCATTCGATTTTTCTCAACATTTTTTAAAACGTTGAAAACAATAATTCTTATAAGATAAAATAAGCTTGAAGCCTAAATTTCAAGTTTTTAAAAAGATATTTGAATCGATATTCATTTTTTACGAACTTTAAGTAATGTTTTTTTAAATTTTTATTTTTTATAAGAAAACTGTCAATTCGATTTTTCTCAAAATTTTATCAGATGTCAAAAACATTATTCTTCGTTGCACAAAATTGTTTACGAGATGAAATCATATTTCAGTCGTAAAATTTTGGAGGAGACAAATTTTTTTTTTCAGTTTTTTTGATTTATAAAAAAACCGTTATATTGATTTTCATACCTGTTTTGTATCACGGTACAATATATTATATAAGATTTAATTCAAGTCTCTAGCGTTTTTGGTTGGTAAGATATTTAGGGTTAACCAAAATCTACTACGAAAAAATCGTTGTGAACATACGGACGTACGAATGTACGTTCACACGCACGCACAGACATCTTTCTAAAAATCTTTTATTTCGACTCTTTAGTTACTTTAAATAGTGGAGAAATGTCAAAATTTTAAATTTGACAAATTGGACCCATAACAATAACTTCCTATGGAAAGTTAATAAAAAAAAAAGATTTTGTCTTTAAAAGAATTTTGTGCAACAAAGAATAACGTTTTCAACATCTCTTAAAATTTTGAGAAAAAATCGAATGAACAGTTTTTTTTCAAAAAATTCAAACCTTAGAAAAATCGACTAGCCAGTTCTTTTTACAAAAAATAAAAACCTACAATTGTTACAAATTTATTTTCGACACAAATAATTTTTAAAATATTAGAGATTATGGCTTTAAACTAATTTTATCTTTTTTTTAACATTTTTTTTTCAACATTCAGTAAAGTTTTGAGAAAAATCAATTTGACAAACCAAAAAAAAAATTATACAAGTTCCTAAAAAATAACATAACTAGATTTTGAAATAATTTTAAAATTATTAAGAATAATTCAACTGACAACAATTATTAAGAATAATTCAACACAACTCAAAAACCTACAAACTTTTAAGCAAGACAAATAGATTGACGGGATGGGAAGTTATCATCGTGGGTCGCATCCCAACCTCTTTTTATTTGACGCATATTGTTAAGGCTAGGGAGTCTTTTTCTAGGGCTTTATATAAAACTTTAAATTTAAATTTAGATGAAAACTATTTTTTATTTATTATATCTGTTTCTGATATGGACATTATATTAAAAGTCAGAACAAAAATGTTCAAACTCAATTTTAAATCATATCGAAGTGAAATTAACCCATTTTAAGGCTTGTGTTAAATCAAATCCATCCATCATTTCTTAGCGATTTGTCCGGTTTTTGCAAAAAATAAATGGCTATTTTAATTAAAAAAAATATTGCCTTTAAAAATAACGACTACCCAACGAAAAGCCTTAAATTCTATACTGTTGAAATGTTTCTATCGGGATAGTAGTCTGAATTTAATAATCTCATTATACATGCCATTGGAAGCCCAATTCTAAGGGCCAAAACTTGATCTAGAAACGAGTATGAAAAGCTAAGGGATGAAAAGTTACAGAAAAAGGATCGTTTGTGTGTAAAAGTTAGAGTGTTAGTGACTAAAGGTAGCCCTGTGGTACACCATAATTTATTTTCTTGACTATAAAAACCATCCAATAGAACTTGCATTTAATGGTTAAAAAGATGATTTCTAAACCAACGAAAATGTCTTCAACTTACCCAGCGATACGAAGCTGTCTGAAAAATGCAAATGGCTCCTAGACAATTTCAAGTGCCGAATCGTTGAACTTACTACTGATTTTAAGACTTTAGAAAAATTGATTGATATCCATTTAGGGGCAAGTATTGATATAAGACTTCTATCATTGTCTCAACATGCGTACTGTAAAGACAAATCAGTGCAAACGGTGTTACACACTTTAGTGCACACCATCGAATACTCCTTCCATCGTGGAGCGTTGAGAATGGTTGCTTTCCTTGACATCGAAAGTGTTTTTAACAACGTGGACATATCTGTAGTCAAATCCGCACTAACATCTCTGAACGTAAAGAGTTGGGGAGTTCATTCACTTAATGCTGACTAGCAGAATAATTACTTCAAAACTCTTCTTCAAGAAGATTCGTTAGTAGATGGACACCACAAGGTGGTGTTTTATCCCCTTACTCCTCTGGAATCTGGTAATAAATGAAATCCTAAATGGTCTGGATGCGAGGGATTTCAAAGTAATTGCCTATGCCTATGATTGAATTTGATTCTTGCTCAAGGTTATTGCTATCTCTAAGCGGATAAGCTCGATAATCGGTCTCATAACCGGGACACAGAAGAATTATTGAATAGAATTCTCCTATAATGATCTAAATGATCTCAATCATATTAACATAATTAGCCTCTCACGTTTTATTGGGGACTGTTTTCATTGCGCTTCAAGATGCATGTGGTATCACAATGGGCCATTAAACTTTCCCAAGTGTGCTTTACTCCAAGACGGACAGCCACTTTAACTTAACCTTACACAGCGAAGAAAATATGTATCAATTTCAAGTGCAAGCATATTCGATAAGTTAGCTAAGAGCTACTGGTTTTATCTGCGTGGAATTAACAGCAAACTGTGGTTCAATCAAATAAGTCTTATCATATTTGGCTCAATTGCAAATAAACGATGCTGTTGTATTTCGTAAATTTGTTAACAAATGTCCCAGAATTGTTGCTACCTTTGTGTCGTATTGTATTTTGTGCAAGGGTGTCAACCGTATTTGAACACTCGTACTTGGCTTTATAACAACGGAAATTAAAGTCTCTGAACCTTAAAACCTCCCTTCAGCCCAAATCAAACCACGAATTTTCTTTTGGTTTGATTGATGGTTTTTCCTATTTAGAATACAATTTCTCACTCTACAAATTAAGTTAAGTTCTTAATCACATCAGCGCTCGAGTCCACGTTACTATTGAGAAAGCGTATTATGGAAATATAAAGCTTAATCAAAACATGAAGTATATAACTTGCCATTTAATAATATTTAGGTACCTAGCAAACCCATCAGAACCATCACTATCCATATCTTTCATAGAATTCATTTAATGTTCACTTAGGTTCCTCATCGGATTCCGAGGTAATAAAGTCCATATTCACATTAAGAATCATTAACAGTTAGACCAAAAACAAAACCGATTCGCGGCTATATAACCGACCCCATGTCCTGCAATGTCCTGATGTTCATTGCTATATCCTCTATGTTTACAAGCCACGAAACAAATCCTC
Organism: Eupeodes corollae; assembly: GCF_945859685.1. Lineage (NCBI taxonomy): Eukaryota > Metazoa > Arthropoda > Insecta > Diptera > Syrphidae > Eupeodes > Eupeodes corollae. The sequence goes on from NC_079147.1 coordinate 67,204,618, forward strand.
GTTGAGGAAAAACGGCCATAAATTCAATTACAAAATCCCTTCCGCATGTTAGTCTCCAATGCGCCTTGAATATACTTGGGCTTCCATCAGAGGGATATACTATACAATGTTCCGTTCGGTATATATCCTGCCAGGCTGCAAGGCGAGGCTATAGTTGCCAGTGTGTTGCATTTATTAATGCATCGACGATAAAATATGATCATTTTGGGTGCTATTATAATCAAACCACAAAGCCACAAAAACACAAATTAAGTAAGCAAAATATAACAACATCAACAACAACATTATACGAGTAAAAGGACAACAAATAACAGACAGATAGAGAGAGAAAGAGAAAAGGATCCGAGGAAATAAATATAGAAATAATGTTAACAACATCAAGGCAACAATGACAGTTTCTCGAAAACGAAAACAACCAAAAACAAACCCTCAAGGACATTTTGTATTGTTATCCTCAGCCTCACGTACCTCGCGTTCGTTTCGTATATATGCCGCACCTCCCCGCTCCCCGATCCACCATCGCATCGCTCTGCTAGCCGTCTAATTAAATTTCACAAATTAAATTCAAAAATGTATCACAAAGAATATTTAGCGCTAATATTTTGTGTGCATGTGACTGTGAATTCAAATAAAGCTCCATTTATGTCCTTTGCAAGGATCATTTTAGGAAAATTTGTTTTGGCAGCAAATTGTGTTGTTCGCATAGGTATGAGGTATATTTTGAATTTTGGTGTAAGGAACTACCTACTCACGATGACGCCATACAAAACCGAAACCATTGTTGGACCGATGACGATGGCGCAGCATAGCGGCGTACGAAGAACGTAGGACCAACCATCGGCAGTGGAAGGACATGAATTTGATGAGTTATATGCATAGAGGGTGGGTGGGTTATGAGTATTTATGAGAGCTTGCAATGACTGTGTTGGTGCTATATTTGCAGTTTCTAACTGTGGAAGTCCTGGCCACAGCCAAAACGATGCGATGGTGCATATTGCGGGGAATAAACTAAAAACTTTTAGAATAAAGTACAAATTTACATATAGACATATTTTCTGCTCTGTCACCCTCGCCCACAACTTCTGGCAACAGCAATTATGTGTTTAACCGTATTTTAATTATATTTTAGTTTTCGTATGCCTACAGTTGAACCAAAAAACATAAGCATTTGACGTATACCTACATAAATTATATGTATTTAAGTATGTTTATTTTGGTTGTAGTGCCACTGTAAAATTTTAAAGGATTCTTCACTTACTTTTGGTTCGTCAGTTTGGGGTTGAAATGGTCGTTAACACAAAAATGTTTTACATAAAATTTAAGAAATAAAGTAAGAAAATTTAAAAAAATAATAATAAAATAACAAAAATAAACAGTTGAACGTCAGTAGAGTACGAAACAGTCCCCAGACTAGCCCTCGTCGTTGTCGGTCGTTAAGAAAACGTGCTTTAGTTCTCAATCTGACACTTTCAACCACTTAACGGATAATAAAGTATACGACTTAAATTGTAATCCTTACAAAGTGTATACTACCCAAAAGTTGGAACTATAAAAACATTTGCCAAAATGATTCTTGACAAGATTGAAAATTAAATCGATTTTAATGAAAAATGTTGATGATTGATGAGGCCCTAGTTCACAGAATACTGAAGTGCCACCTTAAGTAAGTTAGGTGAGGCTCACAATAAACAAAATTATTGTTATTGGGCTTCTACTGTTGATAATTCTCATGTTAGTTAAGAGAAGTCGACACACGATCAACGAGTATGTTCTTGCAGGTGTAGCAGCTTGGGGAATATTTGCTCCGTATTTTTTTAGTTAGTTTCTTTATTACGTAAAAAATATTTTCAAAAAAGTCTAGGACCGCTCATTTTACAATTCAGAGATTTGATAATTATATCTTACAACTGAAACATTATCTTGGGAGAAAAAAAAATATAATAAATAGTTAAGAAGAAAATCGAAGGAAAATACGAAAAAAACCTTCATTCAAAATATTACAAAAAAAAAAATATTACAATAAGCAAAACCAGAAAAAGTAAATTTAATTTACATAAAACAATTAGAGAATAATAATGAATAATTAAAATGTAAAAGCATAATGAATAAGCTAAATAAATAAATATATACAAGAAAATGGCAAATAAATTAATGAAAAATTAAATAATTTAACAAGCAAATTATTGAATATAAGCATAATCAAGAATTAATAAATAAATTAACACATAATAAATTAAAAAAAAAATAAACAAACAAATAAATAAAAAATAGTAATAATAATAATAATAATACTAATAATAATAACAATAATAATAATAACAATAATAATAATAATAATAATAATTATAATAATAATAGAAATTAATACATGCATAAATAAATTAAGAATAAATAAATAAATAAAAAAAAAATATTAAATAAATTAACACATAAATAAATTAAAAATAAATAATTTAACAAATAAGCAAATTAACAATAAATTATCAAACAAACAAAAATAAATTAACACCTAAATAAATAAGCAATAAATTAATTCTAAAATAAATTAATTAAGAAATAAATAAATAAACATACAAATAATTAAAAAAATAAATAAATTAACAAAACAGATAAAAAACCATTAACATAAACCAAAAAGAAAAAAAAAACGCAATAGTTTTACTTAAAATATATCACAGATTATGCAAGAAGTTGGTTTATGAGAAAATTCTCAGAACTTTCGCAGCTGATATTAAAATTATTTATAAGCTTACAAATTCTATCAGAAATCAGTTCAACATTCGCTTTTCTATGGAGACTTAAAGTTGAGTAATGCCAAGGAAGGTTAAGCATCATTTTTAAAACCCTGTTTTGTGATACCTGTAACTTCTTTAAATGGCATCTGGCAGCGTTACCCCATACTGGACACCCATATAACAGTATTGCTTGGAATATAACCTTGTGAATGATAATCTTATTTTCATTTGTGAGTAGAGATTGTCGGTTAATAAAAGGGTAAAGCATCTTAATAGCAATACTCATTTTTTTAAGAGTATTTTGAATATGTTTGTTAAAAGTTAGTTTTGAATCGAGATGAACACCTAGGTACTTAACAGACTGCTCCCATTTAATTGTGGTACCACTTACATCTAGCTGATTGCTGGGAAGATAGCAAGGTTTCCTTTTTCGTGTAAAAAAGATGGCTTGCGTTTTCCCAACATTCAGCTTTATTTTCCATTTAGTATAATATTTTTCAAGTATTTCTATCGCATGTTTAAGATTTGTCTCAATGTTGAGAGAAAATTCATGTGATGAAAATACTGCAGTGTCATCAGCGAAAATAGCTGATTCACATTGCGGTAGACTTGGAAAATCTGAAGTATAAATATTGTACAAGGCCGGACCAAGTACTGACCCTTGGGGGACGCCGATATCGACAAATAACAACCTAGAAACATCACAATTGACATGAACTTGATAACATCTACCGGATAAGAAACTCTGAACAATTTTACACAAATACAGAGGAAAGTCGAATTGCATCATTTTATATATAATGCCATTGTGCCATACAGAATCAAAAGCCTTTTCGATGTCTAACAATATCATGCCCGTTGATTGACCACGGGAACGATGTTCTAGAACATGTTTGCAAATTCTTTTAATCTGATGAGATGTGCTGTGAGATCTCCGGAAACCAAATTGTATATCGGGGAGAATGTCTTTATCTGAAATAAATTTTAAAATATGTTGTTTCAGTATTTTTTCAAAAACTTTACTAATGTTGCTCAGTAAACTGATGGGTCTGTAGCTTTCAGGATTATCTGGAGGTTTTCCAGCTTTAAGCACAGGGACAACCATTGATTTTTTCCAACATTGAGGGAAATATTGCAATTTAAAGCATGCATTAATTATAAATGTTAAATACTTAATTCCAACGTAAGGCAGTTGTTTTAAATAACTATTTTTTACTTTGTCCAGACCTCCTTTCTTTCGAGTTTGCAACATTTTGATTACATTTTTTACATTATCTTCTTCTACAAATGCATTAAGAGGAGTTATTCCGTTTGTAGTATCGAATCTTTCAATTGTTTTACTGACAAGTTCATTAGTTACAAAGTCCCCCAAATGCTGAGAAACTAAGTGATTTTTTGAAAAACTTGTACAAAATAGATTTGCTATCTCAAAACCTGTAACAAAAGTTGTAGAAGAATTCTTCAAAAATGGTATTTTACGGTTTTTGTTCTTAATTAATTTTACTATGTTCCAGAATGGTTTTGCATTTTTATCCAAAACGCTCAGTTTTGTGTTCCATTCTTTATTACGATGGATTTGTATCTGTTCAGCGATGAGTTTATTAAAATGGGAAACCATTGATCGGGAGAAGGGTTGACGGTAATTTTGCAAATTTTTCCGATGAATATTTCTAACTTTAAAAAGTTCCAAGATATGTGTTGGAAGTTTTTTAAATACATCTTTTTTTTCTTTCTTAGGAATAGTTTCATCAACCGAAGAAGTGATAGCTTGCGTAAAGTTTTGTACTATAAGATCGACATCACCTTTACAAGTCACGCTTTCAAGGTTTGTGGTACTATTCTGAAGGCTCCTTTTAATTTTTGATTTGAATGATTTCCAATTAGCGTTTTTTATGTCTAGGAAATATTGAGTTTGTCTCTCGCCTAACCAAGAAAGATTGCAAAAAACTGGATTATGGTCTGAACTAAGAGCACTAAACGAAACGGGTTCTGATATAAGACCTGGGACATTTGACACAAACAAATCGAGGACAGAAGGGACGCCACGAGAACCTGCGGGAAAATAAGTTGGACAAGGTGGATAAAAAATATTAATCGGTAGTGCCAATGAAAGAGCAGCCAGTATATTGCCCCAAGCATTTGCTCTTACACACCCCCAATCTCTGTGTCGGCAGTTAAAATCGCCACCTAATAGATATTCACCATTCATTGTAAATAACTTTTTGAAGTCTTGCTTTAACCACTTCCTTTTAATATCCGATGAAGATCCACCAGGGAAATAAAGAGAATAGATTTTTACAGTCTTTTGGTTTTTTAATTTAATCATAACACCTACATTTTCAACAAGTCTTGTTGGAATTATAGGTAAAAGCGAATGTTGAATTGATTTTCTAATAAGAATCGCAACTCCACCACCCATTTGATCTATTCTATCGACACGATAGCATTTGAAGTCGGATGATGGGAGCCCTATATCATAAATTCATGAAATTTATTGCGTATGCCTTTAGCATTCCAAGTTATTATTTTTATTTGTGTTTCTGCCATTTTACTTAACATTATTAGTGTATAAAAACTTAGTAGCTAAATGAGCGATCACGTTAAATTGTTCTATTCTAGTTTTACAAACAGATAAATTTGAAATCATTTCCATGCACAATGAATTTAGTTCCTCGATTGTGAAGAGCGATGAATTGTTCTTATTGTTTGATGAAGAAGCACCGCGCAAGTCATTTTCCCACGTATTCATTGTTGACGGTAAAGTTTGAGATTCCGTGCTTGAATTTGGAAAGCTTTTCTTTGGAGCATTGATCAGTCCTCGCTGCGGTTGTGGGAGCGATGGGAATTCACTCAAAGAAGCAAACGAAATCGGTTTTTCGCAAGCTTGATGCGTAGAAATTTGAGTTGTTGGCTCGAAATGAGCTTTTGGCTGAAGAAGAGCTTTTGGCTGAAGAAGAGCTTTTCTTCCAGATGATCTTTCTTTAACTTCTAAATATTTAGATCTACTGGGGCATGAAATGTCAGTAGCTTTATGATTGCCGTTGCAGTTGGCACATTTATTCACGGAAGAATTGTTACATTCGCTTGTTTTGTGTGAACCGGCGCAGATAGCACAATATGTTTTTATGTGGCAATTTCTCTCATTTGACAATTAATACATTGTGTCAGCTTACCTTTTATTTTTCTTTGGAAGTTCCAATTCACTTGTGTGTGAAAAATAGAACGAACATTTTTTTTAAGTTCACTTAATTTAATTGTTCCATTTTCAAGGTAGATGAGGTAGAAAAAGTCAGTAAATTGATCATATTTTTTTTCAATTTTCTTAACATCAACACATTTTAAGCCAAGTGAAATGAGTTCAGCTTTGAGTTCATTAGTTTTTATATCGTCCAGACCATACAACATAACTTTGAATGTTTTAGCACTTTTAAGATCATGAGAAAAATATTGACAGTTATCTTCTTTTAGTTTTTCTAACACAATATTAAATGCTTCAATAGATTCGATCATTAATTTGATACCAATTGTTATTTTTTTTATTGAGTAATTAGATATTTGTAGGTTTTTCATGAGATTATGCACATATTCTGGTGATTTTTGTAGCACTTTGATTGGTGGCACATACACTTTCCTGATTACTGGCAAGTCAGTTTCATCCATTTCAGAATTATCTGTATCTGGATGGCATTGCAAGGGAGTGAATTTATTATAATAAGGGTTTTTACTAAGCCCACTTGTTGGAAACATAGTGGAGCGAAGTTTTTTATCCAAGGACAAACGATTGTCCCTGGTGTCAGGCGATCTATCGCGTTTAGGAATGTTTGTAATTAGAACTTGCGAGTGAGATGAACAGGTCAAGCGCAGTCGAAAGCTCCGCTTTGCAGGTTAGGCTATATATAGATGTTGAATACGTTCCTACTGCCCACTATTTGTCGTCGCATACTCCCTCTGAGAACGTGGCTTTAAGAAGATTTTCCATACATTAAATAAGTGCGAGCAATTTGGAAGAGAGGGTACGATTAGAAATTAGATACCAAATTCGTGTACACGCAGCGCCCAAAAGACTTGGAGCAGTTAAAAACCTTAATGATATTTCCAGAATACAGCCGACATATGGTATTTTTTTATTTAAATGAGTGTATTTGTCTTTTAAGAGAAATTATTGGAATCCAAAACATAAGTTTAAGCTGTTCTATGTAAGGATGTATTCGAGGAGTGAAATCAAAGTATATTTATCTCACGATAATTAATTAATCAAAATTAAAATTTAGGCAATTATTATTATTTTTCTGTTTCAGGTTTTAAAGTTTTTATCAATTTGTAAAATAAAACATTTTTTGATAAAATGAAGAGAGTTTGGAGTCAGTAATTTTGTTTTAAGTTATTTCTTTTTTAGGTTTTGGTTTTTTGTAAAAGATATCAATCGATTTTTTTCTTAAAAATGAAACAAATATCAAAAATAATGGTTTGACAAGATTCAAATAATTTTCAAGTATATACACTTATTTTGTTTAGAAATATTCGAGTCGAAAATCATTTTTTACCAAATTAAAATCCAAACATCTGTCTCCTGAACATCGATTATAAGATCCTTCTGCCGTAATATGTGATCGTCTGAAGCCTTCGTCCGTGTGACCTCAGACCAGGAAAGTAAACTGTTCATAAAAGAACATGATCCGAACATGGGTACAGCTGCGCATTTCCACAAGATATAAAAAAATAATCTTGTAATAGTGCGTAGCGTCATAGAATAAGATACTGATAAAATAGGAACACATGTTTACACTCAAATACCCAAACATAGCATGTGGTGGAAATGTGTATTCTATTTTTGTCAGTATCTTTTCTCATGTTCCTTAAATTTAAGTAGGTATAAATAGTTGTAAGTTTGTTAACAAGAATTGACCTTCAACGAATGACAAAGTGAAAGCTTTTGCCAAACGCTTTGATCACAGCTTCACTCCAAAACCATCAACGGACCAAGCCTTCCTGAACGAAGTAGAAACTTCCATCCAGTTGATTCAACAGCCAAACATTAAAGTTCAATTTGACGACAACTGCAAAGCCAATGAACAAGCTAATATCCATTAATTCTGCAATCCTGAGGAGATAGATGAGATTATTAACAACTTGAAGCCGAAGAATTCAACTGGAATGGATGGGATTTCCAACTATATCCTGAAAAACATAAATAACTGTATCAACAACGGCTACTTTCCAAAAAAGTGGAAGACAGCCTAAGTAGTGGCAATTCCGAAGAACGGCAGTTCCAATATGATCTCCAACTACAGGCCTGTCTCACTCCCCAACAACATTAGCAAAATTCTGGAAGAAGTAATTTTAAGGAGACTGAAGAAATTCTGAACGAGCATAGCATCATCCCCGACATGCAGTTTGGATTTCGATAGACTCACTCAACGATCCATCCACTTCTTAAGTTTCAGTCCGACGTCACCGCTGCTCTCAATAGCCACCGAGCCACAGTTGGATGCTTTCTGGATGTCGAGAAAGCTTTCGACAGCGTATAAATTGAGGCTCTCATCCATAAGCTCCGAATTTTTAATATCCCACAGCCAATAATAAAAATTTTGTTTTCTTTTCTTTCTTTCAGAAACTTCTTCGTAGAAATAGATAGTTGCAAGTCAACGATTAGAGACGTAAAGGCTGGAATCGCCCAAGGATCGAAACTTGGACCGTTCCTCTACAGCCTGATGAAATCTGACCATCCAGTGCCAACGGATTGTGAGAAGTTGCTGTTTCCGGATGAACCACTTACCTATTCGTCCTCCATGTTTCCTTCGATCGCAGCCTGAAGAGTAGAAGAACACATAAGCAGACTTTACGAGTACTACCAGAAGTAGGGAATAAGGATAAATACCTCCAAATTGGAATTGGTATGCTTCCGGAGACCTGTCACCAACAACAGTCGTTGTAGATCGGCGGCAGTGGCCCGAAACCTTGTTCTGACCTTCCCGGATGGATCAAGGATTAAAGCCAAGAAGAACGCCAAATACCTGGGAATTATACACTTCAATGAGCTGCTGCGCTTCAATCCTCACTCTAAGGCTGTGATAACAAAAGTCAACATCGCACTCCATCGAGTTCATCCTCTCTTGAAGAAGAAAACTGGATTAAGTAAACCAACAAAAATGTTGATATACAAACAACTGCTAAGACCAAGGAGGTTTTTTGTATGAAATTTTATACGCACATCAGTTTAAGGCAGCTGCTTGCCGAATTTACAATTGAATATAAGAATGAAACAACAACAACTTGTGTGTGCTACCACCAAGTTCATAGGCTGGAATTATAGCTATTTCACGGGGGCCAACCCGATCATCAGATTCCTTTAGTGGTGCTTAATCGCTTTATGTTCAATTTAATTTTTGAAGAACTTTTTGCCCGAGCTGGGCTTGAACAAGCGATCTAGCGTGTGAGGAGCTAGTGCACTACGCACTACGCCACCGCACCCACATGAAAGTTGTAAGCCAATTACAGGTTTTTTCGTTCTATCGAACTATACTGAACCGATTAGCATTTTTCTAAGCACACACAAGGAATTGTTGTTGTTTTATTCAGTTTCCTTCTATCCCTACAATTTTCCGATATATCGTTCACAATATCAAAAACTGCAATTTAAAATCTTCGAAAGTTTAGTAAGGATATGCACCGATCTACAATTTGATCGCCAACAACAGAATCGCTAAAGTAATCGTAGAGTCTACGAAGAAGCTGAAATCAAGCCACTTGACCAGTTCCTTGCACAGGCAGCAAGAAAGATAATCACCAAAGTCGCCAGCCACCCTAACTAATTAATGAGAAGGATGACCAAACAGGAACAACACCCGGACCTGAGATACCTTTGTGGTATGGATATCTTGGACAAACTCCCCACTGACGACGACGTCTCCTTTTATGCTAGTCTGGAGTCAGCATACTACCGCCGCTATATCCCACCACACAACCAACCTCCACCAGGACAACCGGGACTGAACAACCCGAGATGACACTCTTTTTTTAGCCATCGACTTCATCTTAAACACATGTTAATTTTTGTAATTCATCAATGTATAAAGTTAGGTCCCGTTTGTGCCAACAAATGTTTTGATTTAAGTTATTGTTAAATATTATTTATGTTAGAATTAAGCCCAATGTATATAAAGTATATCCCAGTTGTGGAAGTGTTTTGAAAATTTGAAAAAAAGGAGAATAATTTTGGAAATTTGTTGGAATATACTCTTTGAGATACAGGAGAGGAAAAGAAGGAAAATTGGTTAAGGAAGGAAGGGAAATCTGGCAGGAGAAATAAGCTAAGTATAATAGTTTTGTTTATTTGATTAAAAATTATTTCCGTTGAATCACATAATTTCGTTGTCGAGACATTGTTCAAAAATAAATTATCGTTTGGCTTTGGCTGTTCGCTTTATTTCCGAAAATTACGGAACTCGTGACCCGCTTAAAATAAAACCGTTAACATTTTTTTTCGGGACTAAACGTTACCGGTCCATCTTATCTTTTCTTGAATAAAGATTTGTTTCTTTGTTTAAAAGATCCTGGGTTTTAGCCCTACTTCATTGCAAGGTTTCCCAGGCAATTTACTTAACAATAAATATTTTGAAAATTAATTCCAAGACTTAATCTTTTATTGAAACTTCTTTCACCGTTGGTTTCGCTCCGAAGGTTTGCAATTTCCTTAATTATAAAAAAAAATTGCTGGCGCCCTATTTCTCATTTTCAGGATAGACACCCCTGTGGTCACCGACATTTTTATATTCTGATCAATTTAATTGATCACCTACGATATCATCTCAAATAGGATATCAATTTATTCGCTGAACCCACCCTAATAAAAGTCCAACGACTTAGATAACTATCTAATGAAGTGCGAATGGACATCAACGCTTCAGGCCGTAAGGTCCTTGAATCTGAGGAAGATCGCGAATCAGGTGGCGCACGCAGCTATGAGAAGTTTTTAAACAACTTGGAGTGCGAAACTATAGACAGCTATCTAGAGACCGAGTTGGCTGGAGACACAAGTTAGTTGAGGCCCAGAACTTTCCCTGACCTATGTAAGTAACACACTTTTAACGTTATTCTTTATTATAGAAATTATTTTGGAATTATTATAATTTCTTGTTCAAAAAAATGTTCGAGATGGAAAATATTTTGTTTCAGTTTATTTTGATTCATAAAAAAAGTTAATTAAAGGTTTTTTTAAATTATATACACTAAGTATAACGTCAAGTTATATAAACAATAAAGGTATTAGTTCTTAAGAACCAAAATTTTAATTTTTTTTGAAATTGCTATCGTAAAAAAACACATCTTCAATTTGTTTGAAAGTTCTTTTTGTTAACTTTACAACTAAATTTATTCAATATATCGTGGTTGGTATTTGGGATATTTACGACGCAAAAAGCTTTCTTAACGCACACAAAAAAAAAAACGACGCAAAAAGCTTTCTTAACGCACACAAAAAAAAACGTTGAGAAATGTCAAGCTTTTCTATTTTCAAAACAAAAAATTAAAAAATATTATTTTATTAAAAAAGAAATAAATACAATCACACAAAAAAATATATAAAAATGGGTTCAAGTCTGAAAACCACAAATAAATGCTGGTATGCCCCAGGGCAGGGTTTTATCTCCAACACTGTTTCTCATTTTTACTAATGATCTCTTTTCTGCAGATTCTAATTCAGTACATTGTTTCGCAGACGATAGTACTCTTAGCTTTTCATATACGTTTTCAGAATCACATCCCTTGTCTTATGATGTGAAACTGCAACATTAAAATGGGATAAGCTCATTGTAAAATGGGGAATAAGAACCCATGTGGAATTGTCGAAAACCCAATGCTGCCTTGTACCTATCATTAAATCAAGGTATACCCTCTTGCCATTATCAACGGATGGCACTTGCATCGAGGAGATGATCGGAATATGTACCACCAACCACTTTTTGTGGAACGATCCCATACGCGATGTTGCCAAAAATGCTGCAAGATGTTTTGGGTTTTCTAAGATGATGCGAAGTTGTTCTCCCCTCTCGATTTAGCTGTTATCTAAAAGAGTTATATAGTCCAAAACTTGAGTATAACTTCCATATCTGGGCTGGTGCTACTGCAACTTACTTAAGCCTCTTGGATAGTATTAAACGTAGAGCATTTAGATTCATAAGTAATAATACCATCATAGGATCATTTACGTCACTTGAACATCATCGTGAAGTTTGCTGCATTCCTCCCCTTAAAAATTTCAAACGTAATCCTGCTCTTCTGAAACGGAGATTCATTCTTTAGCCGTACTACTCGAATGTAGAATTCTTTAAACTCTGTCTTTCGCAGCCATTGCAATTATCAGGAATTCAACACCAATGTACACTAACACCTCCTTTATTTAAAGCCCTCTCTCCCTTTCCTAGTGCTCACACCGTGTCTTTACATAATTAGGGTAGTTATATCCCCTTTAGTGTGCACTTATTATAAAAAGAAGGTGAAGTATAGTAAAATAGTTGAACTTTAATTGTTTTCTTTAATTGTTTATATTAAAAAACTTAATTAAAATGAAATAAGTAAATATTTTTCAATTTTTCCACATCCTCCAATTTGCTTAAAACATTGATCCTTCTGTTTTGATATTAAATTGATTTAAGAGTATTGAATTATTCTGTTTAGATTGAAAAATTAAATTACTTTTCTACAAAAACAAGCGTGCCTCACAGCGAAATAGTAATTTAAATTAATTTTATTAAACATGCATTTAAAGCAGATCTAGGCCAATCCAAACAAAGCTTAAACACAAAGAATATGCAATATTTATTACACCGCTATGTATATTCATCGCATTTAATATATAACGTTTTTTAATGCTTTAATTTATGTCATTTGGCTTCGCGACATACATTACAAATATAAATTCAAGAATCCTATATTAAATTATCCTTTTACATGTCAAGTATCTTATCTTACTGCTTTACACCAAATTAACTCAAACAAAACAAATTGCACGTAACAATTTCATCGACTTTATAAGACATCCTTCAACACCGACCATAACGACACACGAAAACAAGATTATACATATATAGCATGAGGATGAGCAATAGCATCCTTCCTTATACACCAAGGATAAGGCTTATAACTACCTACCAACCTTCACCGACCTACCTTCCTACCTAAACCAGGACTACATGATTGACTGAATTAGACCAAATGTAATGGCCACATATATCATTTTTAACGGTTTAGATAATAATGGCTGCGGAATGTTTTGCGGAATATTTTGGTTGGTTCTTCGGGCAAATTGAATGATTGCGCAAAATAATTTTTCTGGCTTTTTGGCTGTAAATACAGCAACATTTCATTGTAGTTGTCTTCTCTAAGATGCCTTTTTAGATGCTTTATATGATTAAGGATATAATATCCTTTACCATCATATACCAAATACAAGTAACGTGCTGATCTACCTTCCCATGGAGCAAAATGTAGTGTCTTGTGTCTTCCACAGCGAGTTATTTAAATTCTTTAGCTCCTTCAAACTGCTTTGTGTGTATATTCATAATCCTGTTATTTGTGTTGTAAGGATTCTTTTGTTTGCAGAAATGAAAAAAAAAATATTCTTTGTTTCATAAATCCATAAAGCAAACAATCAACTGATATTAAATATTTATGGAGTGCAAAAGCCTTCGGAGAACTTTTACACTCTCACATCCTGACTCTGAGGGGGCGAGATGTTGATGGGGTTGGGGTTGGGAATGGTGAAGGTGATGGTGATGGCAATGATGGCGTTTGGGGTGTGAATTGAAAGTCATAAAAGATTCACCTGGTGCTCAAATATACACATCACAGTTACCTATAAGGTGTATCTATATGTATATGTGTCTATAGATGTGGCTGTATCAAGTTGGATTTTGTAACAGTTCTGCAAATATTTACGTATGGACTTATGTTTAACACTCCTTTAACGGTTTTATAGCTTAATGTTGATTTAAATAGGAAACAGAGTGCGAAAGAACCAGGAAATGGCGATGGTAATTTTGTCGTATAGTCATACCTATATGCATATATGCATAGCTTTACAAAAAAAGGGTACTTCTGGTTTCGGTGTTGTTCTCTAGATGAAGGTGCGCAAACACGAACCATACTCTCTGTTGGTCTGCAGAAAAAAGGACATTCATCCAATAAAGCAGTTTGCATTTACATAACAGGGCTAGACTTGTTTTGTTTGATCGCCCTATGTTCTGTTTGACTCTACAAAAATTATCGTCTTGGCCCTTCCTATATTTGAGAGCGTAAAAGTTCTAATAATTAGTACCCGTAGCGTGATGGTTACTGTTTTTCAACGGGTACTGCCTCTGGCGAGAAATTGAGAAATCCTACAACAGTAATTCTTGCCATGAAAAGTGATTTCTCAAAGTAGCCGTTCTGATTCGGCTTAAAACTGTAGGTTCCCTCCATTCCTCATAGCAATCCCTGCACACAGAAATGGTTGAGACTTTTAAGTTACTAGGCCCTAGTTCTCAATGGAATGTTGCGCCATCTAATGTTTTTTAAACGTTCTAATGGGACAAATCGTCTTCTCCACATTTCTAGTCGCAAGAGTATTAAAAGATATTAACATACAAAGATTCACTAGTTTGGATAGAATTGCTTCTAATGTTTCGAAGAGTTGTTAATTATTTTGGAGAAAATTTGATTATTGCACTTGATGTTTCGAAAATATGTGATAGAGTTTAGCACCAAACTTTCTAACCGTTCAATACAAGGTGTATTGCGTTGTGTTTAGTTGTTGTTCCACAGGGTTATGTTTTGTTTCCTATACTTTTTCTCATATTTATAAACACGCTTTTGTCTGTAACTTTTAATCTACTAAACTATCTTTCTGATAACAGTACTTTTAGCTTTTTATATTTATTTCTGGATTCACATTCTTGTTCTTCAGATATGAAACTTAAACGACAGCGTACGATAAGCTCATTAAAGTCCGTTTGCGGAAGCATCATATACGAGTATCTAATGGAAACCCAATGCGTAGAATTTGATATTTCAAAAGCATTTACATTATGATCTCACCTTGAGCCAATTTTTGATAAATTTAGATTCTTATGTAGCTAATAAGCTTAAGCATCAACAAAGGGACAGCTACATATAATAATTGTTGTGTAGCAAGTTTGTGAAAAGCTTAAAGTTAAATTTGACCCCTAAGTTGAGTTATAAAGGTTTTTCAATCGACGTTTAACTTTGGACATTGAAACGTTAATATGTTATGTTATTCCCAGATTTTAAAAGTTCTAACGAGTGTTTTCTTACTGAATGACCCGAAAAACGCTTCTAAATTTTGCAAACTTATTAACTTCCGATATAAAGTTTTAGTAGCGTGTCGACTAAATTCAATATAATTTATGTTTTATTTATAAAGTAATCGATTTAATTGGTTATTTGATTGAAACACGAATAACATATGTTATCTGGCTAAAGGCAAATTGACGAATGATGATGATGAAGTAACAGTAAAAATGGACAGATGAATTTGTAACACACTCTTGCGGCCGAGCCGAAATTCCCGATATTATTTGTTTGATTTTCGAATTTAAAAATTTGAATTAACGGGCGTTAGCTAGATAGACTCCTATATGTTCTCATCTTCCAGTGACTGTTATAAAAGGATTAAAGTTAGTTCTTATTTATCCCAAGCCTGTCTGGAATTCGAAATGGTCTACCTAATGTAGTTTTTCGGATGATGATGTCATCACCCATCAATTGTTTCTGGAGAGATGGGTAGAGAGGAGATGATAGTTTTTTTAAGTTGGGATTATTATTGTCTGAAAAAAAAAAGGTTTTAAACGATCGATTGAAACTGTTACCTCTTTTCCTGGGATGTTAACAACAAAGAATTTATTTGATCTTTTAACGACATGGAATTGACCTTCATATGGTTGTTGTATTCCAATTTTAACTGCATCTCTTCTGATAAAAACGTCTGATGATATAGATTGTTCTTTGAACACAAAGAATTTTCTGGATCCGTGACTAAAACTGGTGTTAGATGTTCAAAATGAAGTCGAAGTTGGTTGACAAAGGTTGTCGGATCACTGATGCTATCTTTTAATGGTAACAAAAATTCTTATGGATTCTCCATACAACATTTTGGCTTGTAAGTCTTCTTGGTATGCTGTTTTGAGTCCAAAGAGTACAACAAGAAGTTCATCGGCAAATGCTGGTAATTCAGGGCACTCTAAGCGGCTTTTAAATGGCGATGGAACTTTTCAACCATGCCATTAGCGGCAGGATGGTAATCAGTAGTCGTCAGATGATTGATGCCAAACAATTTTGTCAAAGTCTGAAATAGATCAGAATAAAATTGCCTGCCACGGTCAAGTGTAACCTTGAGTGAAGAGTGGTGTAATAGCATTAGCGGAATAATACACAGATACACAATGATGTTCAGTTGACTTGATGGATACTGAATGACTTTATTTAATATTATTTTTACCTTTTAGTAGAAAGTGCAGGCCCGAACTCAATTGTGTCATACATTACCCGGGCAATGCACTTAAAAACATTCAAGTGGTGCGATATGAATCGTCACTATGTTTAAGTTGGTCACTGAGTCATGCTTTCACTCGCAATTATTGTTTGTTTTATTATTAGTAATCGAGTTCCGGATTCTTGCCATCTTACAGTGTTCCTGTAAGTGTCTCAGCATTTTCAGGGCCAATATGTTTTGTTACAAACGGTCTAGCAACACCTTTTGACACGTTACAAAATATTTGCAATTGATAGTTAGGAAGCAGAACTTTTACAACCTGTAATACAGAAGCAGATTTAATAATGTTTTTTAGTTCTCTATCACCTGTTTTAGGGCGGTCGTATGACATCGCTTCATATCAAATAATCTAAAAATGTTATTTAAGACTTACCAAACTCGCACTTAGCCGCATTAATGACAACGCCAAATTTGTTAAGTCGTTTAAAAAGAGTTTGAAGATGGTGAAAATGTTTCTCTTCGTCATCCGATGCCACCAAAATATTGTCCACGTATGGAAAGCAAAAGTCGAATTTCTGAAAGGTCTGGGCGGTATTTCGGAGGCCAAATGTCATGAACGTAAAGTCAAAGAGTCCAAATGGTGTAACTATGGCCGTTTTCTTAATGTCTTTTGGTGCGTTTGGAATCTGATTGAGCGCTCTAACCAAATCAATCTTGGAAAATATTTTCTTGCCTGAGAGATAAGCTGAACAATCCTGAAGATTTCTTGGAGAATAGTTGTCTGGAATCGTGCGGTCGTTTAAAGAGCGATAATCTCTAGACGGACGCCAATCAATCCTGACTTTTTGGCAATGAGATAAAGTAGCGATGACCAGCAGCTTTCAGGCCGGTGAGCTTTTCCCATTTTCAGCGTTGTCTCGAACTCACTTTTTGCAATGTCCATCTTGACAGGTGTTAAACGTCGTGATTTGCAGCTAATTGGATGGCCTGATGTGGTATTGATGTGATAAACGGTGGAGAGTCGGATTTCTTTGAATCTTTCATCTGATCGAGGCAAACTGGAATATTTTTTAAGCGGCTTGATGTACTTTGAAGTTACGGAAACTGATTTCAAATGTGATATCATCTCATGTGCGTGGCGACCCGGTGTGGAAAGTCCAGTAATTTCGTCTTCCAATCTGCTGTGTGATACGGCCACAAGAAATTAATAGAAAGCTAGAAAGTCCGCACTGGTAATAGGTTTGCTGACTTCTTCTACCACAAAAAACACCATGTAAAATCTCTACGGATGACGTTTTGTACGTGATGAAAAGACGGCTGGAAGTATGGCTGTCATTCACCATCATCAATGACATCCGTTTTCATTTCCCGCTTGCTGGTTGAAGTCAAATGGTAGGCGGCAATTTCTTGATTAAGATCCCCAAACAAAACAGCAAAACTTGTTGCTGTGGAATAACGTCTTCGATTCTGTCAGCGTTAAGACCAAGGCTATCGAGATTTGTTGGATTTTAAGCTGTACCAGGAGGATGTGCTGTGCACGATGCAGCAAGTATAGAATGTGTTTATACGGGCAATCTTTCAATCCAAATTGCCTTTAAAGCATCGTCAGTCGCCAGCTAAATCCTTCGATCGTCGAAGAAACTGAGACGGTTTCCTGTAACCTAGCTGTTCGCTACCTAGCATTTGCCTAATCTGAGTGTCTCTAGATGGGGCCAAACTTTCTTTCAATCAAACATAATGCATTACCTTGTGGTGGATTGATGATGACTTCTTGTACTTCTGTGGCTGTGGTCTGATCCAGATGAGCAAAGACGAGGTTAAACTTTCGGCAATCAGATCGCAAATTCCACCATAGTTTCACATTTTCTCTCCAAAAAGGTGGTGGTCGCACTTTAGCATGGCTAGATGCAACCTCTCGCTGCTTGTGTTAGTGACTGCTGAGAAAATACTTGTTGGAGTTCTTGCAATTGCGCTTCCAATGCTTGCATTGAATTGTCTGTGGGAGTATCTGCTTTTGCGTTCATAGGAGGTGGTTTTTCGTTGGTTCCAGTCATGTTCACAACACAATATACGTATGCATATATATATTTAATTGTATTAGTCGGCAGATCACGTCGGGGCAATATATTAGGAGCGTGTCGACTAAATGCAATTAAAAAATGCAACTCAATTTATTAAAAAAAATATATTTAAGTTAAATTATAAAATAATCGATTTAATTGATTGAAACACGAACAACATATTGTTATCTGGCTGAAGGCAAATTGACGATGATGATGATGAAGCAAAAGTAAAACGGGCGGATAAATTTGTGGAAATTTTGGTTAACCCTAAATATCTCATGAGCCAATAAAGCAAGCGCCTTGAATTAAATTTTATATTATGTATTGTAACGCAATACCAAACAAATATATTTAAAAAAAAAAAATACTATCAACTTTATCAATTTTATAAATAAAAAAAACTGAAAAAAAATATTTGTCACCTCGAAAAATGTCACAAAAAAATATGATTTTATCCCCAAAACAATTTTGTGCAACGAAATAAAACGTTTTTAACATCTGACAAAATTAAAAAAAATTATTTTCGACTCAAATATCTTTTCAAAACTTTGAAACATTGGCTTTTAACTAATCCTGTCTTTTAAAAAATATTGTTTTTAACATTCAGGAAAATGTTTATAAAAATTGAATTAACAGTTTTCTTACAAAATAATAAAACCTAAAAAAAAACTATACGTTAGGTTGGTAAAAATTGATTTTCGAATCAAATATATTTTCAAAATTTAGAAATATTTTCTTCAAACTTATTTTGTCTCACATAATTTTTTTTTTTTTTGACATTCAGTAATTTGTTTATAAGAATCCAACAGTCCGTTTTTTTTTATAAAAAAAATTAAATCTACAAAAAATTGTAGCAAATTTGGTAAACATTAATGTTCGGTTCCAGATAATCTCTTAAATTAATTTCATTCATCCAATTTGTATTTGTTTAAATAAGAAAAAAAAACTTTTAAGAAAGCTAGTAAAATTGATAAACATTGGCTTTCGCCTAAAAATCGAACTTGAAATTCAACTATTTCATTATAATGCAAAATATTGTTTTTAATTTTGAATTTTTTAGTAAACATAGTTGCTGACAACTTTTTTAACAAAACACGAAAACCTAAAAACTTTTAAGCAAGACCAATTGACAGACGGGATGGAAAGCTATCAGTGTGGGACGTATCCCAGCCTCCTTTGCTTGAAAATCACGTCTTGCGAATTGTGTTTGACAAAGCTCATTTTTGCATGAATAGATACGTCAATAAATAGAACTGCCGTATTTCGTTAATGTTTCATGAGACATATTTCGTCCACAAAAACTGACTTCTTTGCATTTTCCATTGGCTTTTGGAATAAATTATTCGGAAGGAACTTGAATTCCAACTTGATTTCGCAACATGTCACACTGCTCGTTCCACAATTGATTTATTAAAGAAAATACACTTTACTAACCCTTGAATTAGCCACCACTCTTTTGAAGAAATATGTGAAGTCACCAGACTACGCCACTAGGTCTGACACAATTGACCACTTCGATGATAACATTTAAAACGTAACAAGTTATCCAAAATATATTTGACTTCTAGATTGGACTATGTATGTTTAAGCCATTCATGCCAGAGACTATTTTTCGAGTAAACCATACTTCATGTTAATTCAAAAAAATTTCTTTGTTTTATTCCATTTCAAGGTTTGCTAGCTCTAAGAAACACCCTTTATCAAACACGTTCTGTAGCATACTTATCTGGCAGTTCATTCGGTCTCGTCAACCGTAACGTCAGTGAGATAAATTGATTTATGTTTACTTTCGACATTTTTACATTCTTACAGAAATTTCAAACTGATTATGATCTTGGGCCCTTGGTAACCATTTTTGAACCAAATCCACCACACGTTAAGAACAAAATGTAAATGGTTGTCGTTGTTGGTATTTAAACAATGACCATAGGAAAAGTTTTCTCTTCTCGTTTCTTTAAACAAAGAGAATGGCTGCAAAAATGTCAACTTCACAGTACGTTGGTTTTCTGAATCCATATAACTCCCTTAAAAAAATCCTACAATTTGAAGGTCAGTGAAAACCTTGAAAATAAAAATATAAATATGCAATAGGTACATATGTACACTGCACAGTGCACAGAGCACAAGTTTACAAGTCATGTTAACTTGAACAGAATAAATAAACAATAGGTATAGTCCTTCCGTGTGTCGGTTCTTCTGAGAATGTTAAGCTTCTGTGATGTTTTAAAGTCCTGATGGTTATAGAGCACACAGAAGAGGAATTAAAACTGACTTTATTTTGTAAATATACAAAAAAATGATTTCCCGCTATGTGGATTTCTTTCTTCCTGTTTAATATGGCTTTTAACAGGATTGTGGAAACTAAGATGAAAGAGAGAAGAAGGATATAGCTTATAAGAGCAATCTACAGTTATATGGTATAGTAAAGGACTCTGGCTTGGCTACTATGACTTCTTATAGTCTATAGTGATGTTTGGTTGTTGCTAGCTTTGGTTTATTTTGGTGAAAGTTTCTATGTATGATTTATGTATGTTAGCTAAGTCCTTAGTTAAATATAATTTTATTTTGAGTTTGGGTTTCGTACACAGAGAAATCTTATTGTTTGCATTTTATATTGTACAGGACTCTTAAGACCAATTAATATAAATGATTAAAATATGAAAATAGTATTGTAAGTAAAATTGTCAATTTGAAAAGAGAAACATTACACAATTTATATTGTATAGGAATAACTAGATGTCGGGAAAGATGTTATGTTTTTTTAAAGTAAGCTCAGAATAAATATTGTAAAATTTGGATTTTTTGACAATGAAAAAATAATAATAAGTGAGTGATGTCTCAAAACACCATTTAATTTAAAACAATGATTTCAAATTTCAATATCAATGCAAAAAAAAAGTGTTGTTAAAAGTTAAAAATACCTCATACTTTTAAGTTTTCTCACTTTTGAAATATTTAACATTTAATTTTAAAATGTTAATCTCTGGCTTTGAAATGCATACAAAAATAAAATTAGTACTTCAAGATATTCGGCATTAGAAATTGCTTAGAGACATTAGAGCATTTAGATTTGTATCCAATTTTATGTAGTTGTATCAAAATGCGCTACCAATTTTTTTTAGACTTCAAACAGAATTTTTTAACAAAGAATATCATCCAATGATACAGAAAGGACTTTTAAGAAGATTAAGTCCGTTTTATTTTTACTACAGCAATTAAAAAAAAGAAGCTGGGATGTGACCCACACTGATAACTTCCCATCCCGTCTGTTGATTTGTCTACCTTAACAGTTTATAGGTTTTCGTATTAAATTAAAAAACTTGTCAGTTGAATTATTCTTAAGAATGTTAAAATTACCAACAATATTTTTTCATATACAGAAATAGTATAGTTTGAAAATCTAGTTCTGTTGAATAGATTTTTAGTCGAAAACAACATTTTTACCAAATTGCATTTTTGAATTGTTTCGAAATTGGACGAATTAAATTAATTTGAGAGTTATCAAGAACAGAACATCAATTTGTACCAAACTTGCGTACTATTTTTTGTAGATTTTATTTTTTTATGAAAAAACGGACTGTTGGATTTTTATACAACAATTTTGTTTGAAGACAATGTTTTAAATTTTTGAAAATCTATTTGAGTTGAAAGAAAATTTTTACCAAGTTTTAGTATTGTTTTTTTTTACGTTGTTATTTAAAAAAAAACTCTCATTTAGATTTTTCTCAAAATTTTACTGAATAATGACAACAATATTTTTCAAAAGATAAAAGTAGTTTAAAGCAAATTCTCAAAGTTTTGAAAAGATATTTGAATGTAAAATCAATTTTTAACAACTTTTGTAAAATTTTCTTATAAGTTTTTATTTTTTGTAAAAAAAAACTGTCAATTCGATTACACCCAAAATCTTACCAAATGTTGAAAACGTTATTAAAAAAAAAATCTTGAATTGGATTTTTTTTTGTTCAAAAATATACTGGTTTGGTATCACGTTAAAATTTTATAATATAAAATTTAACTCAAGCCTCTAGGGTGATTGGTTCGTGAGATATTTGGGGTTAACCAAAATGTTCAACTTAGTCAAAATTTCCAATCCGACAAATCAGACCCATTACATTAACTTCCTATTTGAAGTTAAAAAAATGTGAAACCTTAAATATGTTCCGAACCAATGAAAGAAATAAATAAGGCCAAAAATATAAACAGCCTATTGTTACGATACTTAACATTTTAATTCTGTAAATTGCAAAGACGAAAGTGGAAACATCATAGTGGAACCGCAGTCAATGCTGAGGATATGGAAGGACCACTTCTGCAGACTGTATTACGGCGACGAAGAACTGAATTCCGCTGTCAGGCAGGATGATCCATTCAACATAGACGACAAAAGCCAACAATCCCGTCCTCCCGACTTATACGAAGTAAAAGATTGCTATATCTAAGCTGAAGTCTAATAAAGCCACTGAAGCGTATGGCTTGCATGCCGAGCTCTTTAAAGCAGCTGGCGTGAAGTTGGTTAGAAGCATGCACCAACTTATCTGTAAGATATGGTCAGAAGAAAGCATGCCCGATGAATGGAACATCAGTATTGTTTGCCCGATCCTGAAAAAAAGGAGACCCTTAGAGGAGACCCTCTAAACTGCCCCAACTATAGAGGAATAAGTCTACTTAACATCGCCTATAAAATCTTCTCTGCCGTAATATGTGAACGTCTTAAGCCCATCGTCAACAACCTGATAGGTCCTTATCAGTGTGGTTTTAGACCACGAAAGTCCACAGTTGACCAAATATTCACATTTCGGCAGATCCTGGAAAAAACTCAAGAACACCAAATAGACACCCACCATCTTTTCATCGATTTTAAGGCCGCATATAATATCATCTACAGGGACGAGCTGCCAAACTCGTCCTTTTGTGCAGGATGACCATGGAGAGTTCACGCTGCTCCCTAAGGTTGAAAACAACTTATCAGAACCTTTCGATGTCAAAAAAGGTTTTAGACAAGGTGATGTGCTGTCATTTGATTTTTTTACATCGTGCTTGAAATAATAGTGCAGTCTTTCAAAATCCTGTCCAATTACTAGCATTTGCTGATGACATTGACATAATCGGATGAACTCAGCGTGATGTCAATTGGGCTTTTGTGAGTATTGAGTCAGAGGTAGCAAAATGGGTTAAACAGTTAATGAGTGCAAAGCAACCTACAACACCGACGTCTTGGTCAAAACGTCACCATCGACAGACGTAACTTTGAGGTAGTCAAGGACTTCGTCTACCTAGGCTCCGCTGTAAACGCAGAAAACAACACCAGCGTTGAGTTCAAACGCAGAATAACTTTTGCTAATCGCTGTTTCTTTGGACTAAGAAAGCAAATTAAGTGGTAAAGTCCCCTCTCGAGGGACCAAAGTGTTGCTATATAAGACCCTAATCATCCGCGTCCTGCTATACGGTGCAAAAGCATGGACTATGACAAAAGCGGATGAAAGCACCTTGGGTCGGTTCGAGAGAAAAGTTCTTTGTGTGATCGACGGACCGTATGTATCGAAGGGAAGTGGAGAGAAGATGGAACGATGAGCTGTACAACGGCTTAGACTTATCCAGAAGGGTAAAAGTCCAACGCCTGAGATGGCTGGGTAACGTAGAGCGCATGGAAACCATTGCTCCGGCCCGGAAAGTCTTCGGATCCACACTCACAGGACAGCGCAGTAAACGAAAACCGAGGATTAGGTGGCGCACACAAGTGGAAAGTGACCTCACCCAACTTGGAGGGCGAAACTAGAGACATTTAGCTAGGGACTGAGCTAGATGGAGAAGTTTTTTGGGTGATGCCCTAGTTCACACAGGACTGTAGCGCCACCTTAAGTAAGTAAGTATGGTACAAAAACAACGCACGCAATTTTCTTGAGAACCCTTTCTGCAAAACATGGAATATTTGTTACTTTAACTGCTTCTGATAAAACCACAAATCTTATGCAGATGTAGCTTTGTCATTCGAACCAGACTTTCGCAACAGTCGAGCAGTCGTTTTGCAGAAAGTAGGATCATTGCACTTGATATTTCATAGGCATTTGAAAGCTTTCTTATCGAAGATGCGCACTTTTGCTATTGATGAATCTCTTCTTCGATGGGTTAGAAATTAGCTTTCGGACTATTCAATTCAAGTAGTATTGGACGGGTTCAAATCTGATATCCACAAAACTAACTTTGTTGTGCCTGAAACTTCTAAACCACTAAATTATTTCTTTGACAGTACCCTCAGGTTTTTATATTCGTTTTTAGATTTGTATCCTTGTTCTTCGAATGTGGACTACCAATAGCAGCGTATGATAAGTTCATTAAATTCTTATTATGACATCATTGTCCGTCCAATGGGGAATCAAAAACCATGTAGAATTTTATGCTTCGAAAACTCAATGCTGTCTACTGTCGCAAAAGCGTAACCCTGCCCCAATATCACTATCCATTAGTGGTACTTGCATCGAGGAGACTGAAAGGATTTCAGTGTTATTTATGTGCATTACAAACCTCTTGTTGTGGAGTAATCACATATATGATCACCAAAAATCGCCAAAAATGCTGTTAAGTGTTTAGGTTTTCTCCGAAGATGCTAGAAGTTTTTTACCCTTTTCGATGTAGATATAATCTATAAAGCCTATATCCGTCCGAGACTAGAGTACAAACTAAATATCTAGGCAGGTATTCCTATTACTCACTTGAGTCTCTTGGACAGAGTTCAAAAGAGAGCCCTTAAACTGCTAGTTGACCATTGCCTAACTGAAACTTTTGTATCTCTCGAGCACCGTCGTAAGGTTTCATGTCTGTCATTATTTTATCGCTATACTTTCATAAACAATGCTCCAATGGAATAGCTAGTTGGATGGAAGAACTGTAAAGTACGATTCCTTCTTTAGTCGCACTACACCAATGCTTTACCAGACTCAATATTTCCCACTCATTGCAACATTGAGACCTATGTGCATCGGTATTTCCATTATAATCCTATCCGCATTTTCTAATTGCTCGCACTGTGTTCCTTATCATAAGGATATTCATATCCCCTTGAGTACGTGCATAATTAAAAAAATGAGCATCAACGAGCGCCTCATGACCATCGGAATCAGCGTGCATGACAACGTTTCCGATTATGGATTCAAGCTCATCGATTTTACTACGGGGTGCAACTTAATGGTAGCCAGTACACGTATTGTACTCCTCAGAATCCTCAAAGGAACTTAGAGATCAATCTACAAGATTGACCATATTGCGATTTAAAACTAACTTTTGAACTTCATACAAGAAGTCCATCCATTTGAGTAGTGCCGACCAGAATCCCACTCGCAGTGCACGTCTTGTGAGAGTCTTGTCCCTAAGCTGTGATCTTTTGTCTTCTGTTCACTAATTGTTTGTCTGTGATTTATTGTAAAATAACCCTAAATAATAAAATAAATAGTGCAATGAAAACTCAAACAAAAATAAAAATCCCAACCCCTTATTAAATTTAAATAAATAATAAAAATAAATCCGCAACGTGAAATTTAATCATTTTATTAATCAATCATTATAATTAAATTATGTTTTTATTAGTCTTTGAAAGAAAGAATTTCTGCGCCGCATGTGTTCACACTGCAACAAACAGGCCAGCTGTTTTGGCATTAAGAAACTCAGATAGGTGAAGATTCCGATCATTTGGAATTTAATCTAAATAGATATAGCTTAGTGCCGTTATTCTTTTTCCACCAAGGATTAGCCGTATATATATAAGAAATAATGTTGCGTACCAACTTCAACTACAATAAAATTTACGGTTCATAAGCACATCATCCACGCATGTTTTTTTATATCAAAGTCCAAATCTAGGCAGAAATTCAACTTTTAACGAATTTGATGCTCTGTCCGACTCCATTCAAAGAATTGTTGGCCATTATCCTCACACTGAAATCGTCATTGCGGGCAATTTCAATGTACACAATTCTTCTTGGCTTCGTTATTCTGGCCAGTCAACATCGGAAGGAAGGTAAGTTGAGGTCTTTGCTGAGTTAAATCAATTAACCCAGCTTGTCGATGAGCCAACGCGAATCCCTGACGTTGCAGGTCAATCCGCGATTACCCTAGACTTGTTTCTTACTTCTGATCCTAATAAATACACAATCAGTGTATTACCACCTCGAGGCACATCACACCATTCGTGATCTGCAAGTTTCTCATGTGTAAAAAACCCAGTTAAAGAAAGAACTCCTATGAGAACCGTTTGGCAATATGAAAAAGCCAACTGGGACGGTCTCAATGAATTCTTCAGGAAATTTAACTGGTCACTATGCTCGATAGTGACGTAGATTCCACGGCAGATATGGTTACAAATTTAATTCTTTGTGGAATGAGAGAATTTATTCCGAATAGTGTAAAATTAATCAAACCTAAAGCGAACTCATGGTTTGTTTCGAGCTGTAAAGAGGTAATTAGGATCAGAGATGTAAGTTTCCGGATTAATAAAGCCAACCCCACTGAGGAAAACCGGAATAAGTTCAAACAAGCTAGAAAGACTTGCCACGGCCACATTCGACGAACCAAATTTTTGGCCCGGATAGTATTCCCCCTATTGTTCTGAAGAGGTGTTCTTCAACGATGGCAAAACCACTGCGTAAGCTTTTCCATCTGTCCTATTCTATAGGTCTCTTCCCGAGTGGATGGAAAACTGCATTTGTAAAGCCAGTCCTTAAAAAAGGCGAATCATCCTCCCCTCTAACTATCGTCCAATAGCACTCACGTCCCTTCTTTCCAAGGTCATGAACACGCTGATTAATTATCAGCTTAAGAAAAATCTTGAAGAATGGAAGCTTCTTAATGACCGGCAGTATGGCTTTCGTAGCAATAGGTCCACTGGTGATCTCATGGTTTATCTTACCAAACTGTGGAACAAATCTTTACATCGTTTTGGAGAAAGAAAGATTATTGCACTTGATATTTCAAAAGCATTTGATAGAGTTTGGCACCAAGCTCTCTTATCGAAAATGCGTTCTTTTGGTATAGAAGAATCCCTTCTTCGTTGGGTTAGAAATTACCTTTCGGACCGTTCAATTCAAGCAGTGTTGGACGGATTCAAATCTGATATTCACAAAATAAACGCTGGTGTGCCCCAGGGCTCCGTTTTGTCTCCGACTCTCTTCCTTATTTTTATAAATGTTCTTTTGTCTGAAACTTCTAACCCACTAAATTATTTCGCTGATGACAGTACCCTCAGCTTTTCATATTCGTTTTTAGATTCTCATCCTTGTCCTTCGGATGTGGAACTTCAACGGCAGCGTATGATAAGCTTATTAAATTCTGATCTCGACAGCATTATACAATGGGGAATCAAGAACCGTGTAAAATTTAATCACAGATCACCTCTTATGGAATGATCACATATTCGATATTGCAAAAAATGCTGCTAGGTTCTTAGGATTTCACCTCTTCTGTTCTGGCTGTAATTTATAAAGCCTTCATTCATCCAAAAGTTGAATATAACTCGCATATTTGGGCAGGAGGCCCTAAAACTAGTTTAAGTATCTTGGACAGGATCCAAAAAAGGGCTTTGAAAATGATAGGCGATAGAACTATAACCGAAACAATTACGTCACTTGGACACCGCCGCAATGTTTCATGTCTTTTGTTGTTCTTCCGATATTTTTATTAACAGTGTTCTATCGAATTAGCCAGTTGCATTCCCCCCTAAAACAATTATTATTATTATTATTTCCTTATTCATCAATGGATACATAATCTGTTGACTACAATTAAATTATAATTTATCATTATACATCATTAAAAAAGTTTAAAGCAATACTCTTAAACATATCCCTATTCATTTGAAGGTCGACTTCACTATGAATTAAATTAAAAAGAGACAAATTACGAGTTATGGGTTCATTAAGTCCATAGTTCATCCTGTGACTAGAAATTAAAAAGAGAACGTCCCTATTTTTTAGATGTCTCTCAGGAACATAAAAAGATATAAGAGCTAGTAAGTCCGGAGATTTTATTTTACCATTGTGTATGTCCTTGATAAAAAGAACCCCAAGGGTTACTCTACGGCTTTTTAAAGATTTTAAAGCTATCAGTGCGCATTTAGAACCATAATTGGAAAAACCATCTGACCACCTGAAATTCCTTTAAGCAAAGCGCGTGAATCTTCTTTGAATATTTTCGCTCCTGTCTGAGGAATTTTGGTAAAAAGGGGACCAAATAACACAACAGTATTCCAGTATGGGTAATATTAAAGATATGTAAATCGTTTTCAGAGTATAACTATCTTTAAATACCCCCGTGTTGCGTTTTAAATAACCTAGCAAAGAATTCGCTATTGAAATAATAAAATGTATGTGTTCAGAAAAGAAAACTTAGTGTCAAAAATAACACCAAGGTCCTTTATTTCTCTCACGGTTGAAAGACTTTCATTGCCTAGACTGTAACTGAACAGCACTTTAGGTGTTGTACGAGAAGCTCTAAATATTTTACATTTAGAGATATTGAGCTCGAGATGATTATATTTACACCAATTAAAAAACGCATCTATAACTTTTTGAAAGTTAACACAGTTTTCAACTGAAGAATTTTGGGAATATAATTTCAAGTCATCTGCGAACATCAAACAATTAAAGAATTGCAAACAGTTCGGAATGTCATTGACGAAAAGATTGAAAAGGAGGGGTCCCAAATGACTTCCCTGAGGCAGTCCTGATAAGACTTCAATAAAAAAGGATTGATTGCCTTTGATTTTAACAATCTGTTTTCGATTTGCCAAATAAGATTCTAACCATTAAAGAAAACCGAATCTGAATCCCATCCTCTCCAACTTTCTTAATAGAAGTCTATGATGGACTCTATCGAACGCTTTCACAAAATCCGTGTACAAAACATCGACCTGCATTCTATTTTCCAAAGCAGGTAAACAAAAAGTTGTAAACAGACACAAATTCGTAGTAGTGGAGCGACCACTACAAAATCCATGCTGTCTCGAAGATATTATGTCTTTCACCGTGAAACTAAGTCTATTGAACACCAACTTTTCAAAAAGTTTTGGAATCGCTGAAAGTTTTGAGACTGGTCTATAGTTCTTAATTAAGTGCTTGAGACCACTTTTATAAATAGGGCTGATGGATGATATTTTCCACTCTTCTAGAAAAACCCCAGAATGGAGCGATTTATTAAAAATAATTTTTAGTCCTTTACAAAGCGAAACAGCACATGCCGATATCAAAAGAGGAGGAATCAAATCTACTCCAGCTTTTATATTAACATCAAGAGAAACTAAGCCTTCAAATACCTCTTGATCAGATAGAGAAAACACATTAAAATCAACTTGAGAACTAATATCATTATACAGGTTTTCACTAGGTATAATATCTATATTATAATTCGCTTGAAAAAACTTAGCAAAAAGATTGCATGTAGCTTCAGTACTATGGGAGGTCTCTCCATCAAGCTCCATAGAGCTAGAAAAAGCAAAACTTTTGCGTTTAGAATTTAAAAAAACCAAAAAAGATTTCGAGTTGCATTTGATATCCCTTTCAACTGAACTTATATATTGTGAATATAGAAATCTACTAAAAAAATCAAATTCCCGTCGCAGTTGCATAAAACGAATTCTATCTTCAAATTTGCCTGTTACCTTACGTCTTTTTAAAGCCTTTTTCTTTACATTTTCTAAATTCTTAAGTCTTTTATTGAACCAGGGAGATTTAAAAGACCGTAATACTCGTATTTCTAAGAATGCACATCAGTTTAACCTTGAGCTCAATTTCTGGAGTACTGTCAAGTATAGAGATTCTTTTTTTAACCGCACATCGAGAATGTGGAATGCTTTGGCCAGCTCTGTTTTTCCCTATCATTTTGATATTCAAAACTTTAAGACCAATGTTTATCGGTATCTCCTCTTTAATCCTTCCCTATTTTCCTAAAGCTCGCACTGTGTTTAAACCTTAAACATGTTAAGGATATTAATAACCCCTTGAGTGCCCGTTTATTAAAAACAAAAAAAATGTGTCCCGAGAACAAACCTGCACCGCATCCAGTTGTGCACTTCGAGGTTTCCTGGTCTACGCTATTTCTCCAGTGTAACAAGGTCTGCCAAGCTTTTGCCTACCATAGAATGTTCTTTAATACTATAAATTACTTTCCGAGCTTGTGTCTCTTCACTCATACGAGCTATGTGTCTAGCGAAAGCGCATCGGAGTCTACCAAATTTATTTTTTGTCACAATATCTGCTTTACGGTACATTGAGATTTCATACAATTCATGATTGTAAAGTTTTCGGAGTCTTCCTTTTTCACACAAAATGCCAAAAATTCTCAGCAGGAGAATTTTCTTCTATTTTGATATCAGCTTATACTATTGACCCAAAGAATTTGAAGTATTGTCATATTGTTTTGGTGTGGCCAAATGTTTTTCTTGCAGTCTACGGTACCATGTACTATACTTGCGAGGAGTTGACAAATTCTCCAATGGTAATTCTTGTCATGAAAAGTGTTTTCTCAAATTAGACGTTTGGATTCGGCTTAAAACTGCATGTCCCTTTCATTCCCGACAACATAACTCGCACACAGAAATGGTTGAGAGCTGTAGTCACTAGGTCCTAGTTCTCAACGGACTGTTGCGCCACACAATTCATTTTTTTTTGTTTCGAATAAATCAAATTTAAATATTTTGAAAACAGATTTTTGAACAGAATAGAATAGAAAAGGAACCTGATTTTTTCAATTAACTTATATCTAAATATTAAAAAAAAGACCATTTGCTTAGAGAATATTTCCTGAACTTTCTAAGGAATTTTATTTATATCAATCTTTTACATACAATTTTCGCTGGAGGTTAAGCCTGTTTACGAGTTTAGTATATTTGAATTCAGAAAACTGTCTTATTTATACACTTATTAAACTGAAGATACAGAAAGTTGGTTACAGCTTGAATTTAAGAAAGAAACAGAAGGCACGTTCTCAAAATCCCATGAAACTCCCCTTACGCTGTGAATTTTAATTTAATGTTGATTTTCGTAACATTACGACATATCATAAATTAAATACCTTACCATATGTATTCGTTTATGTATAACATCCAAATAAACATAACGTGTATACAATATACATATTTATTTTATCTATCCATCCAACATTATGTCAAAAGTGGGCGGGGGAGAATGAGAATTCTTAGATGAAATACGAATTTCGTAACATTTAAAAAAAAAAACATGTCATTTTTATGTGTTTGACAATGATAAAAGAAGTCTTCATGTTTCATTAAAAATATATTTCCACAACATGAAACAAAAAAAAAAAAAACGAAAATATTAAAACGTGTGCAAACAGAGAGTGAACGGTGAAGACAGGATGTGATTAATGAACTTCAACAGAACAAAAGGGACGTTTTGTATTTTATTTTCATTTTTATTTCTGCTGAGTCCTTATGTTCAGACTTTTATAGTTAGCAAGGTAACAAATGTATACGTGCGTTTTACCATTTGTTCATATCATACCTGGCGCCGCATAGTATACCACACCAGCTCCCTCTGCCCTCTCACTCGTTCTAGGACTCCTTATTTTAACGTTAAGGATTTATTGCAACTCATTCAGTGGCAATAATGTTTTTAAGTGTGGTGATGAGTAATTGTGCGTGAAAAATTCATAAGAGTGATGAATGTTTTTCGTTGTTATATACAATGTAGGTTATTTTTGATGGTTTAGTATTATCTTCACCTATAGGTTTATATGTAATGTATACATCCATAGATATACTGATTGTTTTCTACAGTAAAATATATGTAATAATGGATGCTCAAGACAAATTGTGGGAATAACAGAAAAGTAAATATATTGCTCATTTGCCCTAGACCACTTTCTACAGTCTCAGATTTGAATAGAAAATGCCTAATTCATTGCATTAAAACACATACAAATAAAAATAAATTCTTAGCCAGGCAAAAATCCTCGTTTCAAACCCTCCTAGTGGGTGCAGCGGTAATGATTACCACAGTTGTCTTCAGCTATCAGCTAAGGTCAGGTTGAATTGCTGAAGTTTCCTACTCCTTAATAGTAGCAACCCTTAGCTGTGCAATTTGACCATAGATACGGGGTCCCTAAATTCAGTGGTGGTGTGAGCGTCTTACATAATCCGTGCCGAAGAATGAAAGGCTGGGGGGCAAACAAGTCGCTAACGAGCTCATTCGGATGCCTTGGCAGGGTCCATCTTATCTTTTGCCTTACCGCGGTATATCGGCTCTGCCGGGGCTGACCTCTTTTTTCCGATCTACTCGTGGGACCAAAATACAAGAAACTTAAACAAAATGGACGAACTAGACATGACAAACGTAGAACCATCCAGCCAGGAGACCTTGAAGGGGAGCTCATTTAGCGCTGGTAATTCCAGCACTTGTGAGCAACCCAAAACCACAGGAAGTATAGGACTTCCTAAACCGTATACAAAACCGGAACCGGAGTTGCACTGCTACTCGAGGAACCAAAAAACCATCGGAAGGCGCTCTTCTCAGAAACCGCTTCAAAACGGCAGCTAACATTCTTGCCAAGATTGCCAAAAATGAAGAGACCGGAGTGATTCATGAGAGGGACGCCCAAGATAAAATAAAGTACTAGAAGGTTGTTGATGAATACAACAATCTTCATGCCAGCCGAAGAAAGAAGAAAGATAAGCCGTTAAGCGAAACAGATCTCAGGTAGAGATCTGCCCGTCTCAGAAAGAGAGCAAGCTTGACGACTGGACAAAACCAGTGAAAGCACCATCTTTTGGAGCAGCGCAACTGCGTACTCTTAGTGAGGTTGTCAGGGATGGCCTACACATAGCAATTGTGGATGAGCTCTCCACAATCAGCAAAGGTCTGCTGAACGTGTGGAACTCTATCGAGAGCAAGCTCTTTGAGGTGGTGTTTTCATACCCTATATCAAACAGTGAGGGCCCCTACCCTAGTTTTGACTCTGGCGAGATGCTCAGGGGGTAAAGGGTAATCAAGTATGCGCACAGGTTTTCTAGAGATTTCGTTAGTGAAAGCATTGCTAAGGTTAGCAATAACTGGGAGGGCTTGAAGCTCAAGCTTATCCCAGCTAAGGACATCCCTAGACAACCGAAGGCTCGCATTTGGTTGCCGCTCATAAGGAAAAAGCCAAGCCGACAGGATCTGATCCGCAGTCTTTAGAGGCAAAATCAGCTGGTCCCCATGCACGATTGGGCTGTAGTTAAGGCAGAAGAACCTTCTGAGGATTAACGAGGAAAGTCTAGGGGCTCTCGAAAAGGCCGAGTACAAACTTAGTTTTGGCATAAGAAATGCCAAAATTAAAATTCTGCAGAGGCGGGGAACAGACACCGACAAAGCTGCAGCTAAATACAATTGAATACACGCTGAAGGTCATCCAGATTAATCTGAGGGTATTCCTTAGGAAGAAAAACTTCGACACTGGCGTTATACAAGAACCGTGGATAAATTGCCTCAAGGTGCGAGGCCTCCAAGACAACCAAGACGACCTCTTTAATAAAACCACAGATCAAGACCAGGGTAGTCCCAGAAATTGTATTTTAGCAAAGAAACATTTAAAAGGTTTTTTATGTCCAAATTTTAGCACTCCCAATCCGACAGTTGTCAGATTTGAAGATAAGAATACACATTGTCTGCTGTTGGCCTCTTTTTACTCTGCCCATAATGCACCATTACCTCCGCAGGAGGTGTGCAAAATCATAGCCGAAGCTAAAATCAAAAAGGCAAACCTTCTGATCGGAGGCGATTCAAATGCTCGGCATACCCTTTGGGCCTTTGGGGAAGTTATGTGATCAACGAACGAGGTGAGTCACTTTTTGATTTTATTATTGAAAATAATATGACCATTTGTAACAGAAGCAATACTCCCACTTTCGTCTTTCCGAGCTCGGAAAATTATGATGGATGGGAGGATGTGCTTGATGTTATTTAAGTAAACAACCGTAATTTACTAGTGGAGAATTGGAGACTTTCCCCTTTGAATTCGTTTCCGGATCACAAGTGGATTCTATTTCAAATCAATTTTGAGTCGAAAAACGCTCCGTTTTATAGAAATCCCAAAAGAACTCACTGGAAAAAATTCAGTCAAATTGTTAATTCCAAACTAAGCAACTTACCGAATCTCATTGAATCGATAAGAGACCTTGAATCAAAGGTGGAAACCTTTGAATCTTCTATAAGTAAAGCCTTTAGTCTCTTGCAGAGTTAAACCTTTAATTCTTGGTGGAATGAAGAACTGTCCAATCTAAATAAAATGTCGAGGACAATTTTTAATATCTGCCACATATATAAGTTTTACCAACCGTATAAAGACTCTCTTAAAATTTACAAGCAAGCCCTGTCATCAGCCAAAAGGCAAGGCTGGAGAGAATACTGTCAATCAATCGAAGACAAAAAGGACTCCGAAAGGCTCAGCAAAGTTTTATCGAAGGAACATTGTAATCCATTATTTCTTAAAAAGCCTGATGACACCTGGACAGCCTTCCAGCCAAATCTCTTGAGCTACTGATGAAGACGCACTTTAAGGGTTGCGAGAGTCATAACCTCGAACCGCTTGAAATCACAGAGCTAAACGTAGCTAAACTTCTAGTGAAGCAAGTCAATTCCGATATAATTAGAGACAATATTTTGTGGGCCATCAATACTTTTTCTCCATATAAATCCCCAGGCATGGATGGCATACTGCCAGTTATGCTTTAAAAGTTGCATGATGTGGCAGCTCAATGGCTGGAACAAATTTTCAAAGGAAGCCTCCTTCTCAAACATGTGCCCATGTCATGGAGACAGGTCAAAGTAGTTTTTATCCCGAAAGTGAATAGGCGAGGTCACGAATCCGCGAAGGATTTCAGACCAATAAGCTTAACATCTTTTGTGCTTAAAACCTTGGAGCGCATTCTTGATTACCGTTTTAGAGAAATCCTAGTTGGATGACCTCTTGAAAGCTCTCAGCATGCTTATCCTAAGGGCGAATCTGCGGAGACTGCCCTGCATGAGGTAGTGCGTACTGTAGAACAAACAATCCATTATAAAGAATTTACTCTTGCCATCTTCCTAGACATAGAAGGTGCTTTTAACAACGTCCTTAACGAATCCATAGAAGAATCGCTCGTTAAGTTCGGTGTAGAAGACTTCATTCGAGAATGGATTATTTCCATGCTCAGTGGTAGGAAGATTCGAGCCACTCTAGGCAATACAATCGCAACAAAACACGTGAGTAGGGGAACACCCCAGGGTGGTGTCCTTTCGCCTCTTCTATGGCTTCTGGTCATGGATACAATTCTCGTTAAATTAGAGAGATGTGGAGTGAAGGCGGTAGCCTAAGCGGATGATTTGGTGCTATTGGTGTCAGGAAAGTACACCTCTGTGATTTGTGAAATCACGGAGTCAGCTTTGAAGAAAGTAAGCAGCTGGGCCATGATTTGTGGACTAGAAGTTAACCAAAGTAAAACTGAACTGTTGCTCCTTACCACCAAAACTAAATTACCGCCCTTCATGCTACCTCGACTCAAAGGTCAAATCCTATCATTGTCTTCCAGTGCAAAAAAACTCGAAACTAAATATTGAAGTACGGGTTGAGAAGGCCTGTGGGGACTTCAGTCGAAGATGATTTCATGGACGTACACAGCCATAGTACGTCCAATTTTAACGTATGTTTCGATTGTGTTGTAATATTGATAAGCTAAAGAAGGTTCAGAGAACAGCTTGCGTGGGCACCACAGGGGCTAAGCGAACTTGCCCAAAGGAAGCCTTAAACGTTATTTTGGATCTTCTACCAATCTACCTTTTTATTAAATACATAGTTTCCTGCAGCGCTATTAGGCTGAAGAAATCAAACAGCTGGTTGTCAAAACCTTATGGTCACAGCAACACAACGAAATTGATTCCCTCAGATATTATCTCGGTAGACACTGACTACTGCACTCCTACTTTGAGCCTTAGTAAGGGTTTTAAGGTTATTTTCCCATCCAGAGAAGATTGGGAGAATGATTTCGTGTCGATAGGTTTCGATACAACCATCTTTACTGACGGCTCAAAGATGGAGTGCGGAGTTGGTTCTGGGATCTTTTCTGAGTCCCTAAATGTAGCCAAATCCTTTAGGCTTCCTGACTTTGCTACCGTTTTTCAGGCTGAACTACTGGCTATAAGGGAGGCATGTATATGATACTTAAACAAAGCTTAAACCAAAACCGAAATGCGGCTATCTTTACAGACAGTCAGGCAGCTGTCAAAGCCATTAACTCGGCCATATCCTCAACTAAATTGGTCCAGCAATGTCGCGAAGAGCTTGCGAGCCTGAATATTAACCTCGCTGTCACCCTGATCTGGGTTCCGGCCATAGTGGTATCGTGGGAAATGAACGGGCTGACGAGCTAGCCAGGCAAGGATCGGCCCTTCATAGCTCACTTCCGGAAATGGTGCTATGAAGATTAAAATCTTTTCTATCTACCAAACTGAATCAAACCGAAGGTGGATCAATCTACCCAACTGCATTAAATCTAGGAAGACATGGCCCACCTATATTAAAACCCCTACAAACGATCTTCTATGCAGGCCAATGCAAGACATAGCCAGGATTGTTGGGGTTAGTACCGGACATTGGGGTATAGGAGTTCATGCAGAGAAGTTTGGTATCTCTTACAACACCTTTTGCCGTAGTTGTAGTGACCAAAGAGAAAGTGAAACGATAATCCATTTCCTGTGCAAATGTCCTGCTTTGCAAACACTAGAATGAAAAACTTTGGAAAAGCATTCCTCACGAATTTCAAGAGCTATCTAAGACAAAGATAAGAGACCTAATCTTTTTTCTCAATGCGGCAAAATGGCTCTTACACAATTGCTATGAAGCTTCTCTATAAATCTTTCCCTTTCTATCACAGGTCAAACGAGTTTTGGGTATCAAAACGGCGCACTACAGCTCTAATTGGATCTAAAGCTAGGTTGCCTTGAGATCGCCATTTCTACCTACCATAAATGTTAGTGATTTGTGATTTGTATAGCCCCACAAAAATCTACTATTCAGGTGGACATGTTCATTTTTTAAACCAAACAAAAAAAAAGTATACTTCACAAAGTTAGCGGAATCCCTTAACTGCTGCAAGGCAGATATTACCGTAATCTAAGAAGTGCGATGGAATGGACCGAGCAAACGCAAACTAAAATACTGCGATAAATATTAAGGGGACTGCTTCCGAGAAAAAAGAGAGCGTCTAGTTGGGTGTGGAAACAGGGAAGGAACATAAAGAAACCAAAGACATATTCTTCGAGCTCTTTACCAGCCACGAACTGAAGCCTGTTTAGATGATCAGAGCAACATTGCAGTTGAACCGCAGTCTATGCTAAAAATATGGAAAGAGCACTTCTCTAAATTATATAACGGCGATTATTCACGGCATTCCGTTGTAAGGGAGATAGAACCACTCAACCTAGGAAACGTAGATCAACAATTCCACCTTACCGAACTTGACGGAGTGAAGATAGCTATATCTTATCTGAAGGTTATCAAAGCTGCTAGAGCTAACGGCATGCTGCTGAATTATTTAAAGCAGCAGGCGATGACTTGGTAGGGAGTATGCACCAACTCATCTGCAAAATCTGGTCGGAAGAGAGCATTCCCGATGAGTGCAATCTCAGCATAGTTTGTTCAATACACAAGAAAGGAGACCGTAACTACATAGGTATTAGTCTCCTGAAAATTATATATACTATCAGATTTGCCGTTTTCGTTCTGATAGGGCCTGATTAGTATGGCCTCAAACCACTAAAGTCCACCATTGATCAAATATTCGCATTATAGCAGATCTTGGAAAAAACCTAGGGACTTCAAATGGATACCCACCATTTCTTTATGGATTTGAAGCCGCCTTTGAAAGCATCGGTAGAGTATCTAGTTTTGGCATCCCTGTCAAACTGTTGCGTTTGACGATAGAGCACGCTGCTCAACCCACCGATGCATTTGATGTCAAAAAAGGTTTTAGACAAGGCGATGCACTGTCATGCAACTTCTTCAATGTCGTCCTGGAAAGAATTGTGCAAAACTCAACCGTCAACACTAGGGGCCCAGTCTTCCAAAGGTCCATCCAACTACTCAGATACGCAGATGATATTGAAATAATTGGAAGATCAAAGCGTGATGTCAGTGGAGCGTTTTTGAGCATTGCGGCGGAAACGAAGAAGATGGGTTTAGTAGTCAATGAGGGCAAGACCAAGTATATGCTGTCATTAAAAAAGGACATTGAAGAACGACGTGCTCTACAAAACGTCACCGTGGACAGTTATAACTTTGAGGTAGTTAAGGCCTTTGTCTATCTAGGCACCGCTATTAACACAGACAGCGATACCAGCGCCGAAATCAAACGAAGAATAAAAGAATAACTCTTACAAATCGCTGCTTCTTTGAACTTTGAAGCCAATGGAGTAGTAGTGTCCTCTTAGAGCATCAAAAATCACTATCATCCCGGCTCTCATTTATGGCGCTGAGGCTGGATCTTGTCAAAGAAAGATGAGAGCATCTTAGGATGCTTTGCAAGAAAAATTCTTTAAGTGATTTTTGGTCCCGTCTACACAGATGCAGAATGGAGAAAAGATATAACGACGAACGGTAAGGGCGGTACAGGAACCCTGACCTGGTTAATAAAATTAAAGCCCAACGACTTTGATGGCTGGGACATGTAGAGCGAATGAACTTCAACGCCCGGAAGATCTTGGAATCCGATCCCAAGGGACGGCACTCGCAGTAGAGGAAGACTGCTACACAGGTGGCGCACGCAGGTGGGAGAAGACTTTAACTAACGAATTTCAATTTTACACCTGTAACACACAAAATGTAAGTTAATTAATTAAAATGGACTAATTATTTCGATTTAATCGCTTTAATGTCTTAAATAACATCTCTTTGAGAAGATTGCGTTTTTCTTCAAAAAAACATTATTTCGAAATCATTAAACATAATGATTTAATTTTCTCCACATTCCACTTTCAATACCAAAACCAGAAAAATCTAATTGTATCTCAAAAAGATAGAATAATTCAAATATACGATATTTTAATGTTACATAATAATGAAATATGGAAATTCATCCCGCCCTTTTCTTTTTCTCCTTTTTATTTTTCTTGGAAAAAATAAACGAAACGAAATGAAAGAAACAAAAACAAAAAATTCCTTGATGATGTGAAAGTGGTGGAGATGGTGTTTGAACTCCTAAGGACATATTACACATCTCGTATCTGTTCTATATGCTTTTGTTGCTTCGCATTTTTCTTGTTTATATTTAAACTAAATGAAATGTTATGGAGTTACAGTCCACTTTCAATGGGAAGACCTTATATTCATGCTTTTCAAGAGAATATCATACATTTTATTGTTGTTTTGTTAGATATTTTATTTGAAAGTTTGAAAAGAGAATTTAAAATTAAGGAATATTTTATAGAATTAAAATGCTTAAAGCAGGAATCGAACAAAAAGTGAGGAATGTTTGGAAAGATTTTTTTTTTTATTTGACTTGACTCAACACTCAGCTGATGTCCTTACACCCTATCGTTGCTATGTCAATTGTTATCCTAATTAAAAATTTGGAGTATATCTTTTCAAATGACTTGTAGTGTATTTATTTTTGTCTGTAATATACATCACGTCGTCATTCATGTATTGTACATGTATGAAGTTAAGGATATAAAAACATTGAAACATTGGTTTCGTAGAAATGAATGTTCAAAGGATGCAAATAGCTTTTTTTTTGTGAACGAAGGAGCAAGCAAACATGATGAAAATTAAGATCTTGTCTTCTCAGGTCTCAGGAATGGAATTTTTAACTTAATTCTTTCTTTTCTTTTTTAAGGATCTTTTTTCAATTCGGTTTACTGAAGAATTTGAAACAAGGATTCAACGATTGAGTTATCTTTAAGTTTAATGAGCCAAAAAAAAACATACATGAACAGAACCGTTCACATACAAAAATGGTTGATGGAAAAATGTTCTTTGAAGTAGGGAAGTTATAAGGAAAAATGAATAAAATTATATTTTTGTTTAAAGTATTAAAATTAAGTTAGTGGGGAGGAAATTAAGGTCTTATATAAAGTGTGGTGTGGTTAAAAGGTAAAATTTAATCAATAACATCAAATGTATCATCTCAAATAGTGAAGTGAATAAGTGAGTGAAATTTGTATTGTTAAAAAATTCAAAAAATATTGTAAAAATTGGTTTGTTTTGTTTCTAGGAATAATAATCTCATTTAGTAGACTTTTAAAAGATGAACAGCAAATAAAATTGCCGTGTAAATCACGGCAAAAATCGGTAAAATAAAATGTTTTCATATACATATATGATATATTTTTCAATTTTCAAAGTAGTTTTTATAACTTTAGTATGAATGATTTAAAAAACATTTATTTGATAAGTATAGTTAAAATTTCAGAAAAAAATAAACCGTTTTGGTCATTCGAAAACATATTCCTAAATTTGTTTACTTCAAATAATGTCTTGATGTCGTTGATGATATTTTATTTCAACCCCGGGGCGCAGCCATACTAATTCAGTGTATAAGAATGTCTTATAGTCATTCTAGAAGTAGAATTGATCCAACCTCTCATGAACCCTCAACATTGACCCGTAAATGCTTACACGGAACTCTGACTCCGCCCAGCATTAGTCTGTTGTCTGTCCCTAAACATGGAATATCCGGCTCGAAGGACCAAAATGGTCTGAATTAAATTCTAAAAGGTAAGTTTTTTAAATAAAATTCTAAATGCAAAATATATACTCTTTGTTCATGACATAAAATATTTGACAAAAGTCATCGGGTAGTGATCTGAGCTCTTTTTGGCGGCAGCATCCAACACATACGATCGATAACTTCTTCACACTTGTGGATTTGGATTTGAAGTTGCTCGATAAAGAATCCATGAAAATAATAGATACCTACTATCACGCTCTGTAGTAAAGGGATTTTCTTGTTGGTTTTAGAAATAAGTTTTAACTTTGAGGTATTCGATCGTCAATACGTTAGTTAAACATTCTTTTTTTCGAATACATGCTGTTCACTAAAATAGCACTAAATTTGTTAATTACAAGTTATTCTTATAATTTAAAACCTAAAAATAACTAAGAACATCATAAGTTGGGGGGGGGGGGTTAGTTTATTGTACTTGCATCCAATTTTTGTAAAACATTTTTTCAATTAATCTTGGTGTATGGTAAATGATGCCTTGAATATTTGCTACGCCAATAACTTAACAAAGCGTAGTAAAAAGTAATCAAAAAGCGTTCAGTCACACGAACGAGTGGACCAATTAACGGGATCAATTCTGGAAATAAAGTGGTCACAAAATAGATTTTATGACGCTAATATTGATTGTCATAAACGTTAATTGACAGATTGTACCTTCATGTTGATAATTTCTCATTAATGAATTTTTTCAAACAAAAATCAGTTAGTTTGACTTAATAGTGCTCGGCACTTAAAGTAACTGTAGCTTTATTCTTTTTACGAAGATCTTAACCAAATTAATGCGTATTAAATTGCAAATGGCCTATTTTTAAATCTCTCCAAGACCTTAGTCATTCCAATTTCGAAGAAAAAGTTCGATCTCTCTACTCTACCTAATATTCGTCTAAGTGATTAAAGTAGTGGATCATTGCACCAGCCTTGGATATACTATTGACCATCATCTGTCAGGCTATAGAGACACTAATTATGTCATTGGTCGCATTTATTGATGCTTACGTAAACTTTGGCCCTCAGCATACTCTACCCCTGTTGAAACTCGACGTAAACTAATAATTGCTTTAATAGTTCCCCTCATATCATTTGCTGAAACAGAATACAGTGATCTTGATTCACTATCTAATCAAAAACTGCAAGTTGCTTTCAATGATGCTGTCCGTTACGTCTATGGGTTACGTAGATATGACCATGTTTCGTAATTTTACAAAATCTTTCAAAAATTTGAAATTATGGCTTTGAACAAATTTTAACTTATAAGAAATATTGTTTTCAAAAAAAAACAAAAAATTAATAAAAGTTGGTAAAAATTGATTTTCGACTCAGATATCTTTTCAGCACTTTAAAATTATGGCTTTTAACTAATTTTTATGTGTAAGAACAACATTCGGAAAAAATCGAATCGACAGTTTACAAAAAATATAAACCTTAAAAAAAGACAATATTAAAACTTCTTAAAAATTTACTTTCGACTCAAATAGCTTTTCAAAAATTGAAAATATTGTCCTCAAACTTTTTTATTTTACAGAAAATATTGTTCTCGACATTCAGTAGTTTGTTTTTGAATGTAACAGTCCGTATAAACTTGAAACTTTTAAGTGTCGGTCGCATTCCAGACTCTTTTTTTATTATAAAGTATGAATGTTGACATTATGTGTGAAACACTACATTAGTTAAATGATCACTACGCGAATTGTTGCAAGTATCGATTCTTTTGAGGTAATTTTCGACCACTTTTTGATACGCACTAGGTATCTCAGCGATAACTTGCTGAATGTTAGTTTTTAAGTGCTGAAGAGATAAAGATTTATCTGCATAAACACTATATTTCGCGTAGCCCTACAAAAAAAAAGTCCAGCGGTGTCAAATCGCATAATCTTGGTGGCCAGTTAAAATCGCCACGCCGAGAAATTACGCCACCAGGAAAT
Organism: Eupeodes corollae; assembly: GCF_945859685.1. NCBI lineage: Eukaryota > Metazoa > Arthropoda > Insecta > Diptera > Syrphidae > Eupeodes > Eupeodes corollae. The sequence goes on from NC_079147.1 coordinate 67,247,562, forward strand.
GTTTCTTGCAATAAAGACATATTTGCCCGAGTTGTTTGGTATGATTCACCGCCCTGTTTAAACAACATACCCTACAAGTTGTATTCCTTAATAGCAATCATTATATGACCATAACGTTCCGAACTGACAGTAGACAGTCGTTCTATCGTCCTTTTTGAATACGTAAGGTTCAATCACATCTCCGGACCAATGGATGCAATGAATTCTCTTGAATTACTTGTGGATTCTCAGAAACTTAAATAAACTATAATCTCCTCTTAAAGCACGATATGTGGCTTTGACGAATCACCATTTTTATGGCAGGTTATAACAATTTGTATGCCTTGTGTAAAAGTTAAGTGATCCATTTGCCTAAGTGTTAGACTTTCAACTAAAACAAAAGGTTAAAAACTTAGTTTGACAGATGTTCAATTTCAGACCTAAAATTTTTTAACCACGAAATTAAAATCCATTTCCAAAAACAATTGATTAATGAAATTTCTATTTCGAAAATTAAAATTACTCTCGACACAATGGATCTAAGTCCACTTTTCAAAAACATTTATTTGCTTTGTCAATTGCATTGTTTGTATATAAAGGGTGATTTTTTTGAGGTTAGGATTTTCATGCATTAA